>NC_091524.1:12240399-12549293 GCF_041682495.2 Bombus fervidus
TGAAAATATAGAAAGCGTCAAAAGTAAAATACATTTTACAAAATTTAAAAGCCATCCTCTTTGCTCGACTGTTCTATCGGTGTCTACAAAAATATCAATCTGCATAAGAATCTACAGTCTAGGTAACTACTTTTTACTTTTTTTTAAAAACTGGTTATGTTAGACATCCTAGACGCCAGTTAACAGTTATTGGTACAGTTACTGCTACTACTACAATACCTTACAGCGAATATTTTATTACGTTTTCAGAAAGTTTCTATAAGAATCGAAATATTTTCGTGAGTCATTGATAGAATCAAGTTTACAAGAATAAAAAAGAAATGTTTCCGAGAAGTGTATTAAAACCGGATTCTTCCATGAATATGTATACGCAATGGTATCTGATTACCATGATACGTTGCAACGTAAAAGTTAAAATAATCCATTTTCATTTTTCAGATTTCTTTTTTAATGTATCCTAATCTATATTTAATATATATAATTAATATAATTACTTAATATATATTAAATGACAATTATAAACCAGATTAAAAATTTATTTTTCTACTTGAAATTCAAATTACGTACACATTTAAAGAACACCATAGATATACCACGCAGTACAGACAAGAAATAATATACAGTTTTGTAGTTATTGAAGGAAAATAAAGGGAACTAGTCGTGCCATTTCTTGACAGAAGCCGTGCATCATATGGTTCTTCATTCGTCACAATCGCATAAGCCAGCACACAGGGGCACAATTGAAACGTGAAACTTAACCGCGAAGCTTTAGTCATGCTCGTCGATTATCTGGACGTAATATTGATTGCACAGCCATGTACTATGCCTGATTATTGCTTGCCGTCTACTAGACCATCCTTCTTGTCGTCGACCTTCTTGTGTATTTAGGACGCCGAACTTCTCAAGTTGATTCGATCGTGTAATCCCTTTTAGTAGGATCAAGTACCATGGATCCAATAAAATATAACAATATAAAGGTAATAATAATATAAATGTAAACTATAATATGTATAATAAATTGATCGCAGGTATTTATGCAAATTTATATCGATATGAACTCCATTGAAAAATTGAATCGTACGTAGAGATCAGTTTCGCTTCATAAGGAGTATCATAAGGAGTATTCTATTTTGAATAACACGTGCATTGGGTTGATATTGGGAAAAATTCGTAGCGTGTTTGAAAGTCGGTGTAATTATTATATTTTATATATTATCAGGGGATTCAGCTCTGAATCGTAGGTTAGGAATCTCATGAATAATTTATTGTAATAACCAGGCTATTTAATGGTTAATTTATCCTGTTTACGTTAAATATTGATTTACCGAAATATAGATACATATTCGATTTAATGATAATGCTTTAGGATTTCGTGTTTATTTAATAATGTTAATATCGGTATTTGATACGATATGTGAATTATTTTATTTATGGATCGTATAGATCTGATTAATTAAGTATTATTTAGTGATCTGTGCAAGTGTTCGTGAAAATACATATAGCGCTGTCGGATTAAAAACCTTGGAATTATAGAAACAGGTCAAGCATTTTACAATAGCTACTCAATTATGCATCGAGTTAATATGTAATGGAAAACTATCGGTCTCGTGTAATATTGTACAAGAGTATGTATCTGAGAATGAAAATACTTCTATGAAATTTACATTTTATTATTATTGTATCGTTTATATATAATTTAACGTCATTCAGATGAAATATTATTTGAAACATCTATATTGTGCATATACATATCGCAATATGATTATTTTACATAAATTGCTAATTGGCACGTTCCATCGTTGAAACATTAACGTCGTGTTTACAGAAATAGAAACTACTTCTACATTATTCAAATTAGATATCAGTTGAACTCTGTGTATTTCATATTTATACATTATAATATGATCATTTCACACGTTGCAGCAATAATTGGACTACTTCCATTAATATCGCTTACATCATTTTTATTTTAAATCGCAAGCGAACGTTCTATTTCATTGTACATCACATAATTATTGTTCGATACCGCGCCACGGCATATAAATAAAAACTGCCATAAATATCAAAAACTATGTTTCAACCGGAGAAATATACCCATGTATATGCCGCTTTCCTGCATCTATAAGAAAATATAAGCGCCGCGCGTCTAAATTTATCGCGGCTCGATCGTACTACTATAAAACATAACGATCCTATGCGATGCTCCATTCTTTCTACGCTTCTCGTCTTTGGTTTTCACAGTTCGACGGCAACTGTCGATGAAACTTCTACGTGGATACTTTCCAGAGATTCGCCACGAAGCGATGACGCTTTTCTCTTTAGAATTCACGTCTTCGTCTACTTGTCGCGGTGGAGGAAAAACCACGCGACGATGAGCTGTTCGCATGGTTCGCACGATGATCCAGACGTAGATAATTTATTCAAACTGCGGCTTAGCGGTGGTGAATTTCCTGTATATGTCATCAAATTACATACAATACTGGTCGTAAGGATCCGAACGAACTTAGAATTTTAGACGAGCCTGATGATGACTCGATGAAAATGCACGTATAATTGAGCACCGTCAGGTAGTTACGTTATACAGTGTCTCGAGGATCTAGTTACATTGCTTTAATCAGTGATACAAGCGAAATGTTCATTCCATTATAGTTGAGATTTTAGGATCCTTTCAAATAATTGTAGTAATCTCGAAGAACTATCCTTCAAAAGATATCTCCTTTTTCTTTGACAGGTTGGATATATCTGATATGGTCTAGACGCGTTTTTGAAGTCACTGCCCTGTTGAGAGTACGCGTTTGATCCATTGTCTGTTCTTTCTGAAGAGGTGAGATGACTTGGTTTGCCAAGAACTCTTTGATCATCCTCTCTTCTATTTTAATCAAATCTTCTTTTCTACCATCTGCGTAGGTTTCTAGCGTCGTTTGATTAGTAATTTAACATTAATCGGTAATTTCTATATACGTGCATCCATTAGAATCATTGAATTATATACAGTGGATAACAAGGATCGATCCAGAGCCTTTAAAATTTTATAGATTTTAGATAGAAATTGATGCAAATGTACAACGGTGCATTCTTGCATATTATTCTATTTTATTATTATTATTATTATATTTTACGCCAATGTTCACAAGCACATCTAATATACTAGGACACCTGCTAATCTCACGCAAAACGTGGTAATCGACCCAGATGATCAGGAATATAATTAATCAGTCGGAATTATGTATTCGTGTAAGACAACGATTTAGAATATGTAAAAAGAATTTGCAAAAATTATTTACAAGCGTTATAGAAGATAACGAATAGAAAATTGTATATAATTTTTAATAGTTTGCATATAATGTGCCTATAATTTTTAATTTAATCTTCAACTCGAGAAAATTTTCGATGAATTAGGTAGGAAAAAGATTTCAGAGGAATCTGTTGAAAATCCAGATCTGATTCATAGGCTTATTTATAAAATGTACGATAAATATACCAAAGGGCGACGAATTCTACGAAAAATGCCGAGGTTCATCAATGGCGGAGAGAAGAAACTCTAATTATATCATTTACGATAGATAAGATTTTTGTATCATAATAAGATGTAATAAAGTAAAAATTCTTTAAATATCAAGATTTCAAATAAGATAGTAACCGCATAAATTATAACAAGTTTCTAAGTTTTTTTTACATCAGATATCTACTATTTTGATTACTTTACCATAGGTTTAATACTTTAATCATCGACAGATCTAGTGTTAACAAAACGATTATCTAAATCTTCTATCGAAAACAAGAATGGAACGTTCGAACAAAAATTCAAAAGTAACTTCGTTGGAATAATTGTTACACTAGCAGCATGCGTTTCAGATATTCTTGCTCGTAGTAAAGAAAAGACGCCGAGGCAAAAGGCGTCCCTGAGGATTGTCCGCAATCCTGCGAAGATTGCACGAAGGTCGCTTTTGCTCGAAGTAAAATGAATTATGCGACCTCCTATGAGGGTAACTGAGGCGGGAACGTTTCCCTTCTGAAATCGGCAGATGGTCAAACGGAAACGACTTTTTACCTCGGCACTTGGTGCCGACTGATGCGTGAGTGTACAAAGGGTGTCCTATTTTTACGTTTGCTTCTTCCCATCGTTTAAGTAGCATTGTTCGAACGTTTGGCTTCCGGAGCGAGGTGAAATTTGAAGACGATCTGAGAAAAAAAAAAAAAATGCAACGTTTAATTTTTTTTATAGAAAACCATTAAATTTGGGTATATATTAAAACAAGCAAAAGAGGTGGAATAAACCTTTTGAATTTGTTTATTTCGTGGGTAATTTCACGATGTATACTTAATAATAGCATAATCAACCAAATACACGAATTATTTTCAAGGAAACAGTCCCATATAAAACAATTTTATTCCATATATAGAGAATAGCTTACTTCGTGTAAAGTGTGAAGCAATATTTAAACGTATCAGCTGACTTATTCGTAGAATCGAGTCGGCGCCAGTGAAATATCATACAATATGCGTCGGACGACAGGCAACAGTGCTATGAAATTACGCAAATATTGTAATAGAGGGAAATTAGCGGTTTCGTATCGTGGGTAAAGTAAAGTAGCGCGTTACAGTATGACCGTTCGAAGGCGCGGTAATATTCGTGTGAACGGTACATTACAGCTACTGCGGCGGATAGCTCAATTATGTCAAAATTGCAAATACGATACACCGGCTGCGTATCTTGAACCAGTTGATCGTGTAATAATAAAAAAGAAGCGGCACCGCCGGAAGTTACAGATCGCCTCGTTATAAAATGGCGTTGCCATGGCGAATAAAAGCAACGCGCGTTACATTGACGTAAAAATGATGGGAATCTTCTCTCGGATGCAAACGCTTTCGATAAAGAAACTCTGGTCTCTGTGCTTTTAGAAAGAAATACACGTTACGTCACGTTATTGTACCATGTACCGACGTATTGTATTTTTCTGGTCGATATTTCATCTTGCTATAGTCTCATAGAAACGAGATGTGCACTTTAATATCCTCTTTTATCTCGTTATTATCATTCGGAAAGGAAAACGGTAAGAATGGAGAATGTTGGAGGTTTTTGAAGAACGAACATGGTACGGCAAAGAATTTTATTGTAAGAACAGAATTCATTGTTTCAGTGGAAAATTATAATTTGTATAAAGTCTTGATAAAATATTAGAATTAATATAGAATTGTAGGCTGAGATACCTATAGTCGCTAGCTGTAGTCGACTGACGAATATGTTTTCTTGCTGTAGCCTTTAACGTTTCTGTTCCCTTCTAACAAATGATAAATTATCTACTACCGATGTAACGCGTGATCTTACATTATTACGTTTTTAGGAAGAATTCTTTCTCGTGTACTTTATTTTTACATGAAACGTGAAACACAGAACGAAACTAAAAACCTTCTCGCAACCACTCATCATACTTTATCTTCCTCAAGAACCTTCAACCTTCGATGACGCGATATTTATAACGAACCACCCTGTACATATTATCTTCAACTGGATCATAAATTACGGAACTGTGATTTCCCACATAGCTCGAGTAATATTTTGAGAAATAAAAAAATCCACCCAACGACTATAACACACACACACACACACACACAAAGAAAAAAGTGAAAGAAACAGGCTACCCTATATACGTGCACGCTGTTCGTACGCGTGTGTTTGGGCGTTTGCAGGAGGAATGCGTGCGTACGCCATGAGCGACGATAATAACACGATGAGAATTATCCCACGCATCGTGGTTAGGCGTACGAAGATAGCGGCCGGGTGTTTTCTAGTTCGAGACCCGTTTTCAACTCGATTTTTCCCTTCCTCCCTTAAGAGACGAGCGTCGCGGAGGCCAGTAAGAAATAGTTATTACGGTAGGTTCGATGCCCACGGGAAGACGGTGAATATTCCGCGTTTCCTTTTGATCATCATCGCGTGATCCGCAAGCAAACACGGTCTTCTTCTCACCGTTATTTACAGCCTCGGGATATGAATCGTCCGCGGGGCGAAAATATTGCTTTCCGACTTGGAAAATGTATTTGCTTTGCGTTCGATCAAATATCCATAAGTTTTTTCTCCTGATTTTACTACCTCTACGGAGGATTTTATGGAACGCAGCGGAGATTCGTTTAGATGATTTCGGCTGATAGCCGTGTAATTAGTTCCAATCGCTGTCTTATCTTTGGTTTGTGCAAATGTAGGAAAACACGATCTTGTTTGTTGGCTTTTTAGATGAATATAATCCTGATTATGAGAATTGGAATATAACAACCGGGTATTTTTAAGCATTTAGATTTAACGAACGGATACTATTTCTTAAAAATAGACACGTTTTCATGGTTGTTATGATCAGATGTTCAGATGCGAATTGTATTTTGTTCGAGCAAGCATAGGAAGTAGTATTCGCTCTCTTAGTGACACGACGATGCATTTGCGTTTGCAACTTCGCTCAGAACGGATGGTTAAATGTTTTTCATAGAAATAATCAGGAGTTTCGGACGGTTGTTCGTTATTATAATAAAAATCTTTTGGTTACATACTTTATTTTATGAAGTATTTCGTTATCACGTATTAACTCAGAATAAAATAAAAATAATGAAATCGCTATTATATCCTGCGAAAGTGTGAAGACGACCAACAATTTCCTTGTAAATATATTAAAAATCATTGTACAGTGATAATGTACGGTCCTGAGCGTCGACTCTGAAGTGTACACGAAGTGACGTTCTCCACACGAACGAAGTACCTGTCGCAGGTGCCCTCCCCGGTTGGAGGACTCGACGTAGCTTGAAGAGGAAAGGGAAAAAGAGAATGTTGGAGATCAGAGGGTCGCCACCCTTATTCACTCTTTGCGCTTGCTCTCGAGCCGTAT
This sequence comes from Bombus fervidus, assembly GCF_041682495.2. Taxonomy (NCBI): domain Eukaryota; kingdom Metazoa; phylum Arthropoda; class Insecta; order Hymenoptera; family Apidae; genus Bombus; species Bombus fervidus. Next base: position 12,247,275 of record NC_091524.1, read on the forward strand.
TCCATGGTTTTGATCCTCTGAATTCGCCAGCCGAAAAAGTCGCGCATAGCTTCGGGTTGTTTTAGTTTCGCCAAGTATTAAAAATGTCTGTCGACGACCATACTCTCTCTTCATATAGCACTTCGTCTCATTTTTTTCAAGCACCGCGTCGCTCGTTTCCGTAACGTAAATATTGAAAGTGGCTACAGTTTTTGCCATTTTTGAAAATTTGTGTCCCCGCGTGCGAAACTGAACCCCCAAACACCTTTCGACCTGCATCGATCATTATTGTTGCGAATGATATTTCTATTTTACGTATGTAAAATTTATGTAAAATAAATTAAGTTTCTTGAGAATTTGTTCAAGGATTGTTAAACGATACCTAGTACTGGAAGGAAAATTTTGTTCTCGTTGCACAGCGCTCTGTATTCGAATTTTTCTTTGCACATAAGAAAAAGAACCGACGGTTGATTACATCTCACCGTCTTAATTGGAAAAGTAGAAAGTAGTAATTGGTATGGTATGAAGGAAACTGTTTGATGATAATGAACCTCCTTTAGACAGTATTTTTGAATAAAAAGCCATAAAATTACGCAATTAATTATTAGAACGAAGTTCCTTCGCGTGTAAAACACACGGAAGAGTAATAATTGGGTAGGCTTCTATAATTTTATTTAAAACAGAAAGAAAATTGCTCGTAACTGTATCAGTTGCGGGAGGCAGCCGTACCAAATAAGTTTCACGTTACTCGGTTAGACATTGTCTATTGTTGGGTAGTTTCTAGGAGGCATTAGTACTCGCAGAATTGCACAGGATTCACAGAGAAGTATGGCAACGAGCTTCTCTAGCGATTATCACGAATTTTCCCAACTATACGCGATTACCACGTTTTCCATCCGCGAAGCCTGCTTTTCCTTCTCGGTTCGCACGCGTACAACTACGAAATAAATATGGTTGGACCTCGGTAACTCATGGTAGTGATGTGCAAATTTTGACTTACAGCATGGTAAAGTTACTTGAATTACCTAAACTTTGATGTTTTAAAGTTCAAACTTGTAATTGGTATAGAAGAGTCAAGCTTGTTGTATATGAGAAACCATTGATCTTTGATGTAATAATAATAATAATAATAGAATGACAAAATATGTCTATATTCACAGACTGTACTTTAGATTCAGTAAGGAAAAATATCAAAGACAAAAAAAAGAATTCGAATGATAAATAAAATAATAATAAAAGAAACAACAAAATAATTTGCAGAAATAAAATAATATACACGCGATGATGATGATTACAATTAAAGATTGCAAGAAAAAATATTCCCAATGTTGATACATTAATCGAATAAACTTCCCTTTTGATAAGTAGATTTTATTTAATAAGTTTTTATTTAATATTATTTAATAATAAGTAGTTTTATCCTCTTAGGAAATAGAATAGCCAAATTGTCAATGCACACGATATTTAATTGTCTATCGCGTCACTAATAACGAATTAAATAGTCTGTCCGTAGATATAGGTGACGTGAAAATTGCTCACAACCGAATTTGACGAATTACAAGATTAATTACTTAGGTGACTGTCATAACCATATCTTACCTTCCACAGAGGTAAACAACTTGCAAAGGTTGGGCTTCTTTGAAATGGAGTAACACACTTAGACGCACGTGTGGCAAGTAATTTGAGATAAAATAAGCTCGTATTTCGACTAATACAGGTTCACACAAGGAAGAAGAAGGGAATGTATAAAATTGTGACGTGATCTTAGAAGGGTTTTCGAATCGTCGAGGGTCGATTGCACCCTCCACGTAGGTAACTCTGCCTCCGTCCGCGAAAATCTAATTACAAATCGTGGCTGACGATTTTTGCTGTTTCCGTTTGTTCCGTTAACTTTTGTGGAATAATCGACTTTTTCGGTGTAATTAACACGATAACGAAATAAACGAGACGGAAATAAAGCGCTACGCAATTGGGTTACGAACAAGCTCCTCTGCTATTTTAGCGAAAACGAGCGCAACTTTTAGATCCTAATCGGGTTGGTTAAATAGCTGTCGGAGCAATCCTTCCTCCACTAACTTTTACTATAGTAGATACGTTTGTTTTCGGAGTAATTAGCAATTTCGAGGAAAGATGAGCGATTTTTGAGAGAGAGAGAGAGAGAGAGAGAAAAAATATGACGATGTAAATTGTACAATACGCACGCGTACGAGTCGTAACACGAAAAAGACGAATGATAATGTATACCGATATTAATGTTGGAGATATTAACTTATTTCGAGGTATTTATAATTTGTTTCGGAAGTTTATCCGGATGTTTATACTTCTCTTAATTGAATAGCGAATAAAGTTCAAATTGGAAAGAATTTTGGACGAGTAAACTGTTGGTTAAAGAAGTGTCTGCAAGTTTTCTTGCTGAACAATCCCGAACAACCTTCGAACATATCTAAGAAACTTCGGTAACAGTGAAACCTCAGTTTTCTTCAATATCGAACTGGTACATACAGTAAGGAGGGCAGAGTAACCTTTCAAAAACTAATTTTATCACGTAACCATACTGCTCGCAAGGAACTGCAGCCAATGCAAATATTTTTATCTATAATTTCGTAAAATTGCATGCTGCCCAACCATGCAAAACAAACAAAATGTCCAGACGAAGCAGTGTAGTTTAAGAACGAACGAGGATTAGATTCAGGCAGTATTTATGTTAATTAGTCCCAGTTTTTGAACTAGTTTAATTATAATAATACCACGTAGCTAAATAGCTACGGTGGAGTAAAGTGTTCGTTAACAAAAAATATCATAAGAGAACAAATCGAATAGACGAAGGTATAAGAGACATGGACCATATCCATATTAACTTATCTCGTAATAATTGTTCGCGTAGCGACATAGTGGCTAGGGCTGGGGCAAAGTCGAATTAATAAAATGTTATAAAAGAAAAAGGCGCGTAGATTAGCGGGAGGGACAGAGCGTACCCGTTAATGAGGATGTACGCGTATTATGATGGCGTAGGTCGGTCGTTGCGTTTCTAATCGTTGCGTGTGGGGTATGTTGGCAGTGCTAATGGTAACGGTAGCGTCGGCTTATTACGTTGACAGCGATGCAGACGCGGTGGTAGTAGGCCAAGGATCTCTCCAGAGGTCGGCCCTCGTTTAACAGACAATCAAAGACGTTCGATAGCCGCGTTTCAGCGCCGCGGAGGCGATTAACACTTGGAAGCGGGTGTCCTAGAAATCTAGGATAATTCAGGTAACGGGATTCTTTCGTAATCGCGTTAGAACAGCTCGCAAAAAAAAAAAAAAAAAGAAAAAAGGACGAGAGGCCTACAATGTCGAACAAAAGACGTTCCGTTCGTTCGAACGTATTTTTTTTTTTACCGATTTTTCAAGTCACGCTGAATTTGGAGTATTCGTGTGCGCTGAAATGAAAATTTGTCTAAAAAGTTGTCATGGCCAGTTGTAACGTTTGGATTATCTGTTTTGGAGAATTTGGGTTAGTTTATCGGTGCTTGAAGTAGTTTGTTATTTCGTTAAAAGTTTGGTATTTCTAGATGGATCGTTTACAATTTTTGTAACATTGATCTTTTTTGCGACGGTGTACTGCCAAGTATAGAGAACACAAAGTATGTATTATCTTACCTTTGCTTCAGTAAGCAAGGAACTTACGTAATAATATATTTTCAGAAAAGCTTTAACATAAAATTCGAATAGAAATATGGAGCAGCTCTGAAATATCAAATATGAAAAATTTGTTAACAGAAAAATATAATTGATATTAAAATGGGATAGAGAACGCAATGTGGTTAGGATCAAAAATATTATTTCTGACATATTGATCGACTCTAGAATTCCACATTGCCATCTTCTCCTCTATACGTAGTCGTAATAATAGCACATCTGTTGTTCACAATTTTAATAAAAAAGGAAGAAAGTTTTCAGCACTGTTTTTCGATCGAGTCTCTAATTCCTCGATTCAGGTTAATAATGAAGTAGCCGTATACCACCGTTAGCTACTTTCTTTATAGGGTTTCATAATGATTGACAGTGCGAAGCGGGACAGTCCGTGTTTGTCAGCAGTTTGTCGCCGCTTCTATACCGTAGGGAGCTGAACGAACGATCTAGATTGAATCCAGAGATGCTGTCAACGATATTGCGGACACCGTTTGGTGTCACAAAGAACCGTTTGTGTGCGGCTGCACACCGCACTACGATATGCTCCCTCGTTTCGTGCATCGTTCCAATCCGTGCCACGTTTTATAACCCTTTTTCTCCCTCGATGTCCTCGCGTAACGCGATCGAAGCATGGAATACCTGTTACGATTACGTATTCCACCGTCTTTTCGTTGGTCGATTTAAAGGATTTACTTTGAGAGGTAGCATCGATATTTCTCGTATCAAACATGATTTAAGAGATCGTGGATATTTCATCGAATGCATAAAGCAGGACACGCTCGGATATTTATTCCAGATTTATGAGAAACGAAATTGAACCGAGGGATAGATTAAACTACCATTGGCATTACCACTGATAAATGTCGAAGATACTGTCTACTTGAAAAGCAATTGCAAGCAGTAGAAGCGATGTAAAATAATATATTGAAGTTTGTGATGTAATGGACGATAGTGATACATGTGATATAAGGTGAAGTGATATAGATAACGATTAACCTGGGAGACATTATTGAAATTGTGTTGGAAATAGGTCTATAGTATTTGAGAAAGTCTTCCTAACGGAATCGTTAAAGAAATAAAAGAGAAGATGTGATTAGATGGTTAGCAAATTATTATTAAAAAATAGCATAATTAAATAGAACGAATAAACGAATAAAAGAAACAAAGGTGAAAATTCAAATTTGTAATGTGTTTAATAAAGTGATATTAAACATGTTGTTAGAGAGTAACGATTAAGTATGTCGTAACTGAACGGAGCAAAAGAAAGATGGTACAAAGAAAATGATAGAACTTCAGTTTTTTTCGATTACGAAATGGTACAATACATTGGACGTTTAGCTAAGGAGGGCAGAATAGCTTTGTAAAAACCAATTTTAGCATATGATAATATACTATGCATAACTGTACCGGTCACAAAAGTTTTAAACCGACGGAAATATTTTTATTTGTAATTTTATAAAATTACATCCGGCCCAAGATAAACGAATGCCCAAGCGAGATAGTATAGCTAAAACGGAACGAGCTAGGATCAGATTAAGGCAGTATTTTTATTAACCAGTCTTAGTTTTTGAATTAGTTTGCGAATAATTATTCAAAAACAAACTAGAGCCCCATATTATTACCATTTTCTCTATGCTTCATTGGATTTTCATGCTACGCAGGATTTCAAAGTACCAAAGTTATCCGATGCAACGCTTAATGCCACTAATAAAGGAACGTGAAATATTGAAATGCGATCCTACCCGTTAGCGATTAAAATAGATACGATCTTGGATTAAGGTAATTAACGAGTTTTTCGTCGAAAACAACGAATTTATGGGACGATCTATGTATAATTTTCGCGGGAAATTAATAATATCAGACATTTTGTCCGCTGATTCATTTGTAAAATATTCGCATTGTTGAATGGCTAAGTTCTTTATGATTCCTGTGATTCATCTGATGAAATAAAAGTCCAACTGTACAAAAAATATCGATAAAAACGTTTATTGTTATATCCAATTGTTATGCGCGAATAAGTTCGATCTGTGCTTTGCCAAAAATAAAATTTACCAAAAATTCTTTGCGAACCTGTTGAAAGTTGTTACGAATCGGTTGAATTTACTGCCTATTAAATATTCATTATTTAACAATAAACCGACGTAGTTTCGCGCAAACGTAAAACAAACGATCATGCACGGACATCTCTGTACCCTCGAGCGAATTTATGCGAACGATTAATCTTTCGGAATTGTAAATTGTTTTTCACGTTTCACGGTTCATGTACGAACGATGATGTACCCCTAGAGTCGTTACTCCGCAACGATAAGCGTAATAATTCGTTTTACGCTCGCTGTTACGTTTCTGCTTTACGTTCACGGAATACTTTTTTCTGTGACCGTCATGCTATGATTACGTCTCTACTTATTATAATTCGCGGGTCATCAAAACGATCAGCCAATCGTTTCTGGTTTTTCTGAATTCACGACATTCGTACGAAGTAGACTGGCACTGTCTTTCAATCAAAGTTTAATCATAAAACCTTTCTGGTACATAATAAAACAATATTGGATTATGACATAAATTTCGTCCTATTTTTATATTTATTATGTAAGTAGGACGAATATTTGTTGCAATGTAATATTTTCTTTTATGAATTTTGTTCATTGGCTCGTATTTTAAGTCGACTCGTAACTTGGAAATTTATGCTTATGATGTTATAGTCAGCTTCGATGACATTTATAAAATTAATTCTTATTTCCATTAATTGAATATTAATTTGTGATATTCAGAGACTAATTAATTTACAATAATTACATTATTTTATCGGTATAATCTTAACCCAATTTATGTAACAAAAATAACAAATGTGATCGATAATACACTGGCCATGCAAATCGTGTATCTTAACATAATTGAAATACATCTACGCCTATAATAAATGATTCACAGCATGATGAAACGTAATATCTAGCAAATGGTAAGTGGAACGTAACATCGTATATAGAATTGCTCTAAAAGAGCGAACTATGTACTACAATGTATTTAACATCTTTATCAAACTTACGATGTCAAATGTTATCGATACGTTCCTGAAAACCTTTCTGTAGATAATCAAACGTCGTGAAATGTAATTGTCGCTGTAAAATAGCGAAATAGATTGATCAAATATAGGAGTAAATCATGATAATTGATAAATATCGGAGATTGCATGATTCCTTCAATGTACATTAATCATTTTAAAAAATTGTCATGCTTGATTTAAAAGTATTTAGCTCCAATAAAATTACGAACGATGTATGTTCTATTTTACATTGTTCTACTAATAAATATATAGTGCAATGTAGGTTAACAAAATTTATTGGTTTACACGGTGTCCGACTGTTAACTCAGGATTGTAATATTCAGGGCTACGTCTGGCACATACTATTCAATCACGATTATCTTCAAGTTAAATATCAATCCTTATTATTATTATTATTATTATTATTGGGAAATGACAGAACTTTTATTGCATTTTAGTCTTTTTAAATTTGTATTTTAATACTTCAGGGATTCGCTAAATTCTATGAGAATGTATTAAAGTAAAACATTCTATTTTATTTCGCGGCTGTATCGTATAAACGTTTGCAAAATCGTATGAAAGTTTCCTCAGAAAAGAAACTTTTTAAATAATTTTATAATAATAGATTAAACCAGAAATAATTTTTTTAAATATACGTTTGATATTAAGCGTATAAAATATCAAATATGCGAGATATCGCGGGAGCGTATTTTTAAATTAACACGTGACGAATGTAATATTAAAAAGATAGGTTTTCAAGCATAAATTAAATTCGCGAGATAATTAAACGTATGAAGTTTCCATCGTAACGTTATAAAAGTAACATTTCGAGTAAATTGTGCATGAGAAACTTAAGGTAGAAGTAAACCCAATATTTATAGGAATCTTAAAGGATTAGTTTTAAATTCTTTCCTAAAATAGTTATCAGACAATGAACTCACTGTTCCGATGAAATCAACAAATTCCTTTTCTCAATATTTCGTGGTGGATTCATTTCGATTATACGAGACTAAACAAACGAGACACGACAGCGGGCCGAAAATGTTACGACTGGTAATTCCTCATGTTAGCTTCGCGTTGGTCCGGTGCACTGTGCCTTTAACGAGACGCGTTAACCAGTCACCGGTAAAAATATCTCTGTATATAGGCCATGTACCGAAAGTTCATCCCGTATAGTGAAAATGGGAACTGCAAGCTAGATAGACCGGCTCTAATATCGAATGCATCAGCGAGCTTGCATAATTACCATCTCTAATTTCGTGGAATGGCGCGTCGAGATGCGCGGGCATCGCTGACGTTCCACGAATGAAATTAATCGACTGGACAGGTGTATATTTTATCTTTTTTCCTTTCTTTTAACATCTCTCATGCAGAATAAAAAAAAAAAAAAAAAAGAAAGAAAAAGGAAGACACGTGGAAGATGAGTTGTAGTACAGACTAGATATTAGAGAGCGTTAAAATGAATTTTTTTTTTTAATGAATTGCACGATGCAATCAGGGTGAATGACGTTAGTGGATAATTTAAAAAAAAAAAAAAAGAAATAAAAAAACTTGCGAGGAATATCTCGACTCGAGATATGTGTAGTCCTTTTTTTTACGATCATCTAAATAGGTGTAATTAATTACGTAATCTCTGTATCATTCTTCGAACACGAAATCCTGTAATTAACGCTGAGCACCGCGATAGTATCTCGAAGCAGAGAAATTTCCTCACGTGTATTCCTGCGTGTCTTCCTATGCAATAATAGTGAAAAATCAACGCGTTTACGTACAATGATAATAAATCGCATTTTGATGGTGAACTTCCTGATTTAAGAAGAAGACTTTAATCTCCGATTATCGATGGAAAAATGTTCATAAATAAATTAGGTAGATATAAATATTATTTTATCTTAGCCTTTGTTCAGTAAGCAGGTTTTCTATCACGTATTATTAAAGCACGGATATTTATGCTAATTCATATTTTTACGAAGTTCGTGAAAAAAATGGAACGTAGATAGAAAATTGTTTTACTTTTTAGACGTTATAACGTGTACTATACTTTTGGACATTTTATGTATCCTTATACATTACGTGTGTGTTGTGCATTCTTTGCAATTCTAATTTTCCACAAGTACATAAAAATTTATAATCTACGTATTATCAATTTTATTTACATTATCTATATATCGTTTTAGACCTTCGTATTGATATTCGCTCTCTTCCCCAATTACTTCTTTGTCTTCTTTCGCTCGTTCGTTCTTTGCCTTCGCGTCTGTTTGTTTCTATTTGCAATTTAGATCATCTTCTTTTCTCTTTTTCTGTCTCGTCTCTCTTAGCCTTCTAGCTAATTCAGACTTTTGGTTGACCTGTTCTCGTCTATCAGCTCTTTCTCTTACACTGGTCCATTGTACAAATACATTACCACTTAAAAGTCTAAAATTCTTTTCAATTTTGAGTTATCGTTTACGGAGGAAAAACAAAATAAAGAATTATGCGTCGCTATTTCTTGTTTTCAGTACGTTCACAAATTTTCCTTCTATGGTACGAATATTACGAATACGGTAATGTTTTATTGGTTTCTATTCTAATTAATGAACCTTGAACGATTTGATGAAATATAAAATTTTCCAATTCGAGATTATTTTCGTGCATCGTGCGACTCGCATAAATAATTCATTTCTTCAAAGATAATTAAATTTTTCCAATACAAGTACCGAATTGTTAAAAACTTCTTCTGAAAGATTTTCCTGTTATAGTTTTACGAATTAATTAAAAATATTGTATAAATTCAAGCATCCAGCTATTGGGAAATCAAAATTTACTTTTCACTGAATATATGATTCCTAATATTTTAGCAACGATACATATCAAAATTAATTCAGTACAATAATAAAAGTAATATATAGTAAAAACAAAATCAACGAGAATGATAGATAATAGATTAAATTCTGATATCGAATTTTCGATATCAACCCAGATCAAATTCCAATTTCATTTTACGATCAAATTTCATTGCTATGTTCTCATCAAAATAATAGCTTTTATTTGTAATCAAAAATAAATGTGTCGATAAAATTTTTACATTCCCATTCTAAATCAAAATTCTCGAAATATAATAAATTTACAATCGATTTTTTTGGTATTTATTAAAAATGTTTCCTTCTTTTCGAAGATTGATAATACGCATAAATTAAAGAGTACTAGTCAATATTCGTTTGGTAGATCCATATAAACGAGTCTGCACAAATTCAATATCTTCATCCAAATTATAAACCTACATAGGTGAGCCACGAAACCGATAGTCACCCTTGGTAATCGATGAGAGAGTGTGAGAGAGAGAGTGTGTGAGAGAGAGAGAGAGAGAGGTGATCTCGACGGTCGAGATCCTGAGGACGTTCCTGGCGGCGTGTACGCGCTGTTTTCTTCCTTGACATTCCGTTTCACGCGAGACCATAGTACCTATACGGGCACGGACGAGTTGTGAACGAGACGCCGGCTCAGCAAGTTTCTTTTTGAAAGGAAGAAAGAGTCAGGCGGACTACGCAAAGATGAAGAAGCAGGGGAAGGATAAAACGAGTAATAGGAATCCAAACAGAAACGATCCGCAAGGTCGATGCAGCCCGTTCCTCTCTTGGCCTCTCTTGGCCTCTCTTTGGCTTTGCTGCTGTTGCTGATGCTTCTTCTGCCTCTTCACCACGTTTCCCGGCGCGATCCTCTTCTCATTTTTATCGATTATACGATTTAATTTTCTGCCACGACTAAAACGACGGAAACTTTTTTCGTACGATGCTTTCCGACTTCCTTTGAAACTAGAAACTGATCTCTCGAATCTTAAATCGCTTCTGCTAATCTAACGCGAAGATACGTCTCCGTGATTGGAATTTTTAATCTGCATCTTTTTTTGGAAGAAATTATTAATCGAAGGTGGGAGGAGTGTTTCGTTGGAAAAATTGATTGGAATTGATTTTCATTGGATCGATTAAAGTGCGGCTATAGATATATTACTGTTTAGATATGTATGTAAGTACGAAGATAAATCGAAATTCCGATAAAATGAGATTGAGATGTTCTTAATTACAATTCTAAACGTAGATTTTATAAGTTCTAAGGAATGAAAAATTGATAAAATCTATAATAAATACTATAATATAATAATCTATAATAAATACTAAAAGCTGTGTATTTTTAATTGACACAATCACCCATTTATACGGAAATGCTCGATGCATTGGAACTCTAAATAAGTGATACACGTAAAGCTTTCCATAGCAAAAGAGGAGAAAAATATATTTTAAAAACGAATCGTTGGATTGTTAAGAAAGTTGATATTTTCAATCAGCAAGGTTAATTACACGACGGATGCCAGCTAGAGCTCGTATAAAAGTTTACCAGGCAGCATATCGAAGATTGAAATTGTCTCACCGAAGAACCATTGTTGCGAAAGTCCGTTCTGGCACAGCTTATTATCAGCCTCTGCTTCTTCTGTCTCCGTTTTCTGCAAGGATAGAAAGGCCAGATCCCGTAGGCCCTTGTTATATACGCGGTTCACCATTTTAGATCCCGCAAAATTGCGTCCCGTTGATAGAATAGCTGGAGTCGGCCGGAAAAAATCGTCGCCCCGTCGTCGTCGATTACTCCAGCAACATTTTGCGGACTATCGGCCACCATTCAATTCGAAAATCACTGCTCAGCAGCTGTGTATCGTCGAATATCGTCTGGCATAAAAGGGTAGATTTTAATCTGAAGTTTAATATCTGCCTTGCCTGCGCTGTTTCACGAAGAAAAACGACGCTTGCTATTCTACGTTAAATATTTCAACATCCAAATGAAGTTGAATTTACGATATTTTGAAACTTGGAATTTTTAGATCCTTGAATTTATAAAATGTAGAATTTTCTAATATTTAGAGTTTCTATTGTTTGACGGTTTTAATACTTGAAACTTTCTAATCTTAAAATCCTTGAAACGTTGAACTCCAAATTTTTTGCTAGGTGAGTTGTTAAATTTTTAGATAGTTGATTTCCTAAATTTTGTAATTTTTTAATTTTTATCTCTTTGAGCTCTTGAATTTCTTTGATTTAAACGCTTTTCGTTTCGAACGGGAATTGTAATATATGGCGTAAATTTTCAATCAAAGAATAGGAAGAATAATGAATATTTACAGAATTAAACGGGAAACTGTTAAATGTATGCCGCGTCACGTCACTGCGATTTATGATCGATATTTTATACAGGCGTAAAAATGTATAATGGCTACAAAGAGTTTCAGCATTTGAAGGAAGTATGCTCGATATTTCAAATGTTTATACTAAAATGAAGGAAAAATGCAGATCCGTTGTCGAAGGAAAGGACGAAAGGAAAGGGACAAAAGAATCGAACTTGGACAAGTCTTGTGAATCGATCGGTCTTCGTTTCCGACCGGAGCAACTTATTTTTACGCCTTTCAGCGAGAGATGCAGTGCCTTTAATTATGTAGAGAAATGTTCATTCATCGGAAATTTTATGCGCCATTGACGTCAAATAGAAATGTAAATAAAAGGCAAGGCAGCTACTATTTTCCTATACTATCGTAATTTGTTTGCAATACATTTCAAAATCTGTTCCAGAAACTCAACATTCACTTTGTATTTCTCTTACTAAAACCATATACTTAAACGTCGGTCTAAATACTGACGTTCAGTTTAATTGCACAATCTCGGATTTCAAATCTTTAGAAGGTTGAATATTTTTACACTTAAGGAATATATTCACGCAAAATATACATAGTTCTTGTATAAATCTCTCAAATGTCGAGTATTTAGATCTATGGGTTTCTTAATTTGATTACATAGATGCACGAGGTACGGCGATCGACTTCAGCCTCAAACGTTTCCTTTTCAATTCATCAAAATTCGATTTCCATTCATTGAAAGTTTAAGGTGATATTATATTTTTACACCTCTAACATTCACAGTCGCATACGCAAAGCAATTACGCAGCTGCGTTATACGAGGGCGCGGCGGCAATTTTCTTATCGCGTTAAACGAGTACCGCGTTAGATGGGGTTCTACTGTAATGTAAAATACTAAGTAAATTAAGATTTGCTAGAATCTTCCAATAAATATAACAAGTAGGTGCAGATAATCGCAGCAACCGTGTATGCTCTATATATATGAACATATATATGATATGAAAATCACGAGGGCGCAGCAGCAATTTTCTGAGCCCTGTTATAACCAAGCGTTCTCAATAAAGCAAGATGTGTCAGAGTTTTCGGTAATTATACAGAAAAAGGGCGCGTCTCATCGATTTTAACGATCTTGAAATATATCGCCGAGATCAACATCCTGAACAACTTTTTCCTATTAACAAAATCGCGCGAAGCAAACATTACGTGAAGTTAGCGCGAAGCGACCGGATATTAATCCAACTTTTTTTATTTATATTACCGATGATCAGCGTCAACGAGTTAAGTTCAGATTGGGCTACGTAAAGATGTGCCAGAGTGAAGCATACGGAAGCTAAATTTAATTGAAGTTTTTTGCAATATCTCTGAGGACGAAGGCCGAGCGGAGCGGTTACATAGGAAGAAGCTTGCTCGGAATATCGAGCTTGATAACATATTGCAAGCTCATCGAAATCGGTGAGCTGTGCTCTTTTCTATATAATTACCGAGTTTTCCAAAAAATGTAACGGGTAGGTGCAGATGATCTCGGCAACTGTGTCTACTCCCATATGGAAACCACGTCAAACAGACGAACTCTTCGGTGGTCTGGCTTGTTCGCAATGTTCATCCTATCCGCGCCACGCGTCTGGCAGTTTATCAAGTTGATTTGCGGGATCGACGCATCGCGGCATCAGATCGCGATACATCCGCGACCCGGTCTCGTTCCGCGCGGTTCAAATGCCTCCGGATCGGTCGTTACGTTTCATGGTTGGTCGGTTGTGGCAGTGGGTACCCGCGTCTCTGGCACGGCCTCCCATCCAAAGGTTGTTAGGTATGTGGCTCGCGTGACGTTACATACACCAAGGTCGGAGAATAAACCGAGAAATCGATGCTTCTCGTTCCCTATATTCGTTTTCGACGTTTGTTAGTAGCCGTCTGTTCTCCAACTGGCAGTCACGTTGTTGCGTTGCACAGGAATAATAATTTCTGTTTCGATTGTGATGTGTAAACGTTATCACAACCGTTGCTTGGGACACGAGTACGATCCTCGAATTGCATTTTGGAAGAAGTATGGCAATGACTGTCGCAGAATTAGGACTAACTTATTCATGTATAGCTAACTATATGTAACTACAGATATATACAAAAGATATAACTAAAACTTGCTTATGCATATACATAAATCATACATTATATACACACATGTTTCATAAAGTACATGTACTAAATTCGTGATGCAAGCAAAAGCGAGGTAGATTCTATGCTATACGAAAGAGGATGAAAATCAAGAATATAAAAATTGTATTAGAAGCCCCGTGTTGAGAAAATCGAGTTTAAAGACCTGTAAAGTATAAACCTACGCGTTTCTCATATATCAGCGATCAAAAGAGACTGGAATATTAAAGAATAATTTTCAAGATTTTCGACAAATTTACGCCAAGAATAAGATCAATTCTTGTATGATCGATTGTTGTTTCCTTTCTTAAGTAGTCAATACTTGTTGTAACATTGCACCGATGAAACGTCTTACAACTACGAAGCGAGTGATACTTGGATTTATATTTATCAAACCGTACGCTGTTGAAGTTTAGCCACAATTCTTTCAAACAACTTGCACAGTGCTCTAACCAAAGAAAGGCCTTTCGATTCTCGACCAAAGAAGCACCTTCTTGATGACACGCTACGGTCAAATATCCATGCCTCTGACAATGTTTCATTTTCGCAGCTCAAATCCGTTCCATTCTTCACGATCCGATCGCGAAAAGGTCGACGAGCCTATTTCCAGTTTAGTCGCCTATCGTTTCACCGCATCTATCCGCAGGTGCAGCATGCCTTAACGAGCGACTTCCGTCGCGTTTATAATTCATCCTGCAACGTTGTTTCGCGATTCATTCATAATTCGTAACGGTACCTGTTTCTTTTCCTTCCGAACGATCGTTTCTTGACTCGATCGGTTCTCGTTGTTCGTTTGGCGTTCGAGATCTGCCTTTGAGATCTTCATACACGCATTCTATGAGCCTCGATGCTTGCGTTTCAAGTTCGATCTCCGTCATCGTTTGGAAACAAGCTTGAATTACGATTAGTTTAGTTTGGATGGGATGGAAACGAAGGTGCACCGACGCTGCAAGTCGCTTCGCCTCTAAGTTTGCGTTCGATGGCTTCGAGATGCGCGTTCATTCACTGTTTCGAGTTACCGTGAATATTCAGCCGTTTGAATATGCAACAGAGTATAATTTTCGCCGATTGATTTAGCCGCGATAGAGAAGTCGTGCGTTGGTGTACGTGTGACTTGGACGAACGGCGAGTTTGTCGCGTTCGGTGAAAGAGAACCTGAATTAAATGCGAGGAGATTAATAGGAGGCGATTCCGGGCACCTTAATTGATCTTTGTGGAAGAGAGAAAGTAGGAAAAGGCTCTCGGTAAATAAACCGAGATTCACCTTTAATGAGAAGATAAATTTAAGAATGGTAACGGGAATTGATTAAGGAGTCTTAGGTCGACGATAGAATCGTTTGTTATTTTTATAGGAGTTTCTGTCGTTCGTCTGTAAATTATCTAGAAAATTTCGCTTTTATCGTCTTATGTTTTATAAGGATAATAAAATTTTTATATTTCTCGAGTAATAAATATTAACGCTGTAGAAATACCGACAGCTGTAATATAAAGCTTGTACCAAAGAAATCGAAATGCAAGGTACGTGAAAAACAAGTATATAATCATAAAAAAGTCATTCAAGTATCGAGGAATCTACAGCAGTAAATTTATACAATTTTTTAGAAAATATCATACATATTATATACCTTACGTAGTTTTAGCATAATAATCACGATATTTCGTATTTGAATTCGTACAATTATTAAAATGTAATGTAATTTGCTTATCACAAAATGGTTACTCTAATTCTTTTTTAATATTTCCCCTATTTATGATTACAGAATTCGTCACTTTAAACCAGCACATTCAACAAAAATCGTCATGGATTTTGGAAAACAGAAGCTTCAATCTGCGTTAAAATTTCTCGTATTACGCCGCGCATGATTAAATCCAGCTGTAGTTCCGAACGTATATTAGATTTTTCATCGATACAAAAAGAAAAAAGAAAAAAAAAAGGGAAAAAGAGAAAAATATAGTGGAAAGAAAAATGAAAATGGAAGTGAAATATTTTGCTAATTGTAAGACTATTACGAGAGGATCGGTCTATTTAATGGCCTAAAAGAGGTCATTAGGCCCTTGAGAATCGAACGTTGCGACCATTTTGGTGGCGATGTTCAGGAAGAAGTGCTCCAACAGGACACAGGAGCACGCAGGAACAAGGATCGCAGAGTAGTCTATAGATAGGCTACTATGACGGACTATTTGGATCCACATTTCGTCAGGGCTCTCTGCCGCGATCCAGAACGACGAACGCTTCAAGTGAGTTAATGAAATTGCATAATTATATTTTTCTAGTAAATGGCATATAGTTTATGCAGAAGTTTGGTAGTTTACGTTACTAAACATATTTGGTAAAAAGGAAAAATATAAATGGATAATAATTCAAGAATTCGACGGTTAATAACGTGAATCATAATCATCGAATCATAATCTCTTGAATTAAAAATTCATTGAATTAAACTTTTTAATGCTCGAGTATATATAAATTGTTTCATTTCTGAATCTTTAAATTCTGATATTTTGAAATTCTACGATTTAAGAATCTTCGAATTTCTATTCCTTATAATTAACGTTAACGAACCTCGAGACACTGTCCAAGCTATTAGTACATTATTATTTGTCGCACGATTACTGTCCATTCGTGATCGTTGATCGAGGTGAACTTTCAAGGATGGTTAAAGTATGAAAGTAAATTGTCTCTGGTTACGTTTAACTTTCACCGTGCTGCACGTATAAAACAAATAAAACGTGCACACCTGAAATCTCCCAAGAAATCTCTGACAGAAACAAGAAATTCTATCGTTTCAAGTCCATGCCCCCTCCTCTTCCACACACACAGATACCATATTATTGCAAAAAGAATTATTCACCGAGAGTTTCGAGTTTTTGCTTTTTTTTTTATTTTTTAATGTTGTGTCCATATTTACTACCTATTATACTTGTCAATGTTTTACGAATAAAACCAAATTAACTGTCTATATTATCGTTAAAAAAATTATTCATTTATAACTATAAATTTCTCTTTATCCCACATTTACGATCGTGTTTGTCAATTTTATACGAATAAAAATCATTCAGAATGATCTATTGTGCACGCTTGTCGTCTCTATAATGCGCGATTTTACGCGCCAGTGTACACGCATAAAGACGCATTCGTGACTACGTTTTACGATGGCCGAGAAAGGTTAAAGGGCGTCGTCAATATCCACGAACAGGAGAACTGCTCGAACTTTCCAAACGAATAATCCGCTGCTTCTTATCTTCGCATAATCGCATTGGACTTGAGCGCGCAGCGTCCTGGAATTTCGACGGAAAAAATTCCCGTTTCTTCCGCGGGAAATTACTTTTGGGCCCGAGTTTCGCCTTCTCAATACCAATTAAGTAGTTCGAAGGTTAAAAGGGTTCTCAAATCTTCCCATAAAGATCGTTTATTAAAACACGGATAATGAGATCGAAGATCTTTGGAAACTTTTCTCTGAGAATGTACCATGGGGAATATTTTTTTAATAAGAATTTTTAATTCAAATTCTTCACACAATCTGCACAATGCATTAAAAACCGGGTGGTTATATCGTTTCGAAAAGAAAATATCTTCCATATTTTGTAAAATCCTGATCGTGCTAATTTTAATGTCTTTGATGACGTCTTCTTTCATACATTACCTTTGAGAAATAGTTCTGTTAAAATATATCGTTTCGAAAAGAAGATATCTTCCATATCTTGTAGGATCTTGACCGTGGTATTTTTTATGTCTTTGATGACGTCTTCCTTCATACATTACCTTTTAGAAATAGTTTTGTTAAAATATATCGTTTCGAAAGGAAAATATCTTCCATATCTTGTAGAATCTTGACCGTGGTATTTTTTATGTCTTTGATGACGTCTTCCTTCATACATTAACTTTTAGAAATAGTTTTGTTAAGACGAAACTCGATGTGGAAGTATTCAAGATGTTTTTACAATGATGTTCAAAATGGTTAATACTTAATGCGTTACAAACTTCTAGCCATATGCTATTATTTCTATTTCCTCAAATATATACATAGTAATTTGAATATTTTTTAAACGTAGAAATAGAAACTCGTAATTCGACACATAAATGCTTCCTTATTTATTCATTATATTTGAGGAGTTGGAACACCCTGATGGTTAACAATCGATACGAATCGATACGATTGATTTGTGTTTTAACAGATATGTAGCGAATCGAAGAAAGTCCTTTAGCGAGTTAGTTTCAAGAGAAAGTTCAGCGAAAAGATTCTGTCACGTTGCCTTGATGGCTTTTTTCAGAAGTAACATCGTTAAAACTTCTTCCTGGGACTCTGTGTGTTCTTTATCGGATAAACCAGCGAACAAATACTTTTCCTCTATCGGAAAGGGATAAAGAATTTTCGGCGAAAAGGATTCTCGCGTTAAACGACTCGGAGAAGCTAATCAGTATTGAAATCTCAAGATAAGTGGCGAAACATTTTCAACTTGAGATAAAAGAATGATAGTTACGTATACATCTAGCGTTACAAACATTATTACAGAAATATGAACTGTTTATTGATCATAACATTTTGTAATCCGTCTTCGCGTAAAATTTCAAACATGCTAATAATTTTTTTTAATCATTGTTCGATCATTTTTTAAATTTGCTTCGATTTCCATAGGTGTTCCATAGATGTATATCGAAATAGTCGAACGTTTCGTGATAGCGCCCTTTTTATCCTTTAACTGCCTTTGCTCCCCTTTGTTCTATCGGGACTTGGACTAACTACCAATCGTACGTTTCTAATTCGAACGTCGTACGGTTGATTGCGATCGGAAAAACTAGCTCGCTTTGTTCTATCGTGATGTCCCTTTCCCATCGCGCGACATATCAACGATCGAACGATTTTTGCAATAAAATGCTCTGTCACGTGTATGTTGCGACCGAGACGAAAAAAGAAAAAAAAGAAAAAATTGCCGATGAGCCAATACAAATCGTTACATCGACAAAGAAGTAATCGAATTTAAATGACTGCCTTTTAGGCTTGTAAATGTCTTTTATGTAATTTTTCATCGAATATAAACTCGTGCGTGCAATATATCGTTTGGAAAAATAACCACGCGTAGTTCGTTTTTCTCCGATTGTTAATCAAGTGTTCTCTTTGTTCGTACGTTTCCTGCTTGAGATGGAAGGGAATTTTTGTACAATGTTTTGGTGGAGGATAGAAAATATTTACAGATGAGTTATACGATGTGGAACGCGTTATGTTACACGATACGGAACTTGCATGGAAATTCTGTTATATAGAAAATAGCCAGTAGAATGATTTTGAACATGCAATGAGAAAGGTACGAAGCTTTGTTATGATCTGCCTGTGTGCGCAAAAATTTATTTTTGAAGAATGTTTATGAAATCTAAAATTTTTGTATAACATGGTGCGTTCTATGTGTACACACGAGAGTTTTGAACAAGAATTTTCTACTAGAGTTAATGAAAAACCTACGAAATTGTATTGCGCGCGGCTTCACTTTCTACCAAGCGTACGTACAAATTTTTATCTTTTGGAGGATTTTTGTAAAGTATAAAATTTCCTAGGACAGGTGAAACGAGAGAAAATCCACGACAAGAATTTCACTTTAATTTAAAAGAAGCGGACATTGACGACAAGAATTGTACTGTAGAACCAATAAAAAAATCTACGGAGTTTTATTACGCGTATAAAATTTTATTTTTGGAGAATTCACAACTGCCAAGTTGCAGAATTGTACTATAGGTACGAGCGTGAAAGAATTTCGCCCTGAACAACGAATACTTGGCATCAGAAAGTAGTATTTCCAAGCAGTTACAATGGCGTTTCTATTTTGACCTAAAGGACCTACTTTACTCTCGGGTAAATTTATCCAACTAATTTCCATAGTGAAACAGTTTAAAATTCTTCAACATCTCGGTTGCACTGTGGTCTCCTTATCTTCTAGTGTATCAGAATTTATCTTTAACGGGTGAAACATAATATTGAGAAATGACTTGTCCTCAAAATATTTAACTTTCCTTCTATTAATCTTCCTTATCACTGGACCATAGTTTTCATTTAAACAGATAAAAGATAACTACGAAAGATTACGTGTTCTCAAATATTTAATCACTTTCCATTTAATTTTTTTTATTTGCTGTCGTACCGAAGCTTCGCTCAAACAAAAAAAAACCGCAATTATTTAATTATTTAATTCTTTTTGCCCATTATTATCCCGACATTTTCCTTAATTCTTCAAAACGCGTGAAAATTATATTTACAAGAAATATTATTTATATTCATTTCCAAGCGTTTAGATCGAAGTTAGAGACTTCAATCAACAACAGTCTCACTCTTCATAAAGAAACAAAATTCCACTTACGAAATTCTCGTCGATTGTTTAAATAATGAAATTAGAAAGAAATTCGTAGAATAGCGAGTCCCTCTGAATATTTAATCACCTTTCATCTCCGGTCGCGTGACCGGCATAATATCGATCGTCGTCGTCAGGGGCCAATTAAGAAAAATCCCTGAGTCACGGATTTTCATGAAAAACTTGTCGAATTCCATGGCGCGAACGCTTCCCAGACGTCCTTCTGCGCCCTTCGTTATTTTCGTACTAATTTGCGAACCGCTCGATCCGCGAGGCGAGCGTAGAATGGCGGCCGTGTGCAGAGTCGCGCGTGTACCAAGGCAAAGTGTGGCTAAATAGGGAAACGTCGAAAATTCAGGGAAACGACCGCGATTTCCAGTACAATGAAAGTCTCAGATATTGTGCGAGATATCGATCCGGGCCGTAGCCGCGCAGTAGTTTTAAACAAATAATGGCGTCTCTACCGACGTCCTCGATCGCTGAGGATATAATTGACAGGTTTTTCTCTTTTTCTCTGTTCTTTTCTTCTTTCTCGCTTCTTCTTTATATTTGTATATTTTCTTTTTTTCATTGCATTCAACTTGTTTTATTCGCGGAAACAGCGGGAACGTGTCTTTGAAATTTCATTCTTGCGGAAACGATTGACGCGATGGAAGCGTTTCGCGCTTCTCGATGCGTGCTCTCTATTATACACAGATGTCTGTCGTTAACAAAACTGTCCAACTTTATTATCTTTCTTCGTGCGTTCGTTCTGTTCGGTTGTAAATGCCATCGATCGCGTCCACGTAGAAAAAGAAGCGTGGAACGTTCCACGATGAGTTATGGATGAGCTGAGTTTTCATTGTCTCGCGTTTTATTTCGGTGAAAGCATCGTTTCGTCTTGTTTCCATAGTGGGCTGCACGATCGTTGATTTTATCACCGTAGGTATTTAACATTTGTAGAAAAAGAAAAAGAAGAGTTTGTACTTTTGTTGAAAATTCGCAAAGATCCACATCTTTTTAAACGTTACGCTTGATACGTATAATGTTATATTCTCTGGGTCATCTTTAATTTACTCAAGTTCTTGTAAACTTTTTTTTTCATTTTTTCACATTAATATACAAATTAATTAGAGAAATAGCAAATATAACAAACACAGGAAATACGACAAAACATAGAGAATTTTCCTCGATGCATTTGCTCCTACTTCATAATGCAGAAGGATCGTATCCTTCCAGATCAAATTCCCTTGAGAGGTCCTTATCGGTGCCACAAATCAAAATCATATGATAAAATAAAATTTACGCTATAACATTTATTTTTTGAGGGGGGAATTTAAATATTACGCATCATCTAAAGTTTATGACGGTAGCCAATAAAGTATTATCCAATAAAATTCAAGGAACTTTCGTCCAAATGCCAAACACGTGTATTTCTTTTTTCTCCATGATGGTTGAAATTTTTTATTCCGATAGACTGGTCGCGTTTATTTTATTTTTGGTACGTGCATGTTCGATTTCAAGCATATGTATGTAACTATACCGGATCATGGGAAGGAGAGGAAAAACAAACGAGAATATGAGTTCAGTAGCTGGTAACAAATATTTAGAAAGTTGAAGAGCAATATTCCGAAGCGACCGTGTGTACGACGTACGAGCGATTAAAAGAATGAGTGTACTGTGTTTTGTCCCTAGAACAATTCATTCGCGTTGAAACGTGTACACAGATCGTCTGAGAACGTTTTCTCCCTTTTTTTTTCTAGCATTATTCCACGAGCCAAGCGTACGATCGACATTTTTCCTGAAACGAAAGGCTTATTCATGACAGCGAGCATAAAGATGAGTTTCGAATAATATCTAGGTTACTTGCCCTTTCATTTACCTCGCAAACTCCCTTTGAAAATATTTTATTATTATTTTTTAAGGTCCATTATCTACCGGGAAATTTTAGATACAAAAGCATGTTACGTACGTTAATGATGTCTGCTTCTCACATTTATACTTTGAAATTAGGTTTGGGTATTGTTCCTAATAATTTATTGGAGGAAAATCACTTCGAAGTTCGTTATTTCTGTGGATATTTTAGTTTTTCCTGCTTGTATAAAAATGATAATTTACGCTGTAATTTTTTCACCAGCATATATTTTTTTTAAATAAAAAGATCAGTTCTTCGACCATCGTTCTTTTTTAAATGGCAATGTATATGGAATTTTCTTTATCCAGTTTTCCGATAATATCACATGGAGTTTCAACCTTTCCAGTAATTTGTCGAAAAACTCGTATCACGCAAATAATACGATGCATACTGTAATTAGAGGAGTTCGTTGTAATTACTACTTTATTGTAATTACTTGCCATTAGTTAATGTGCATTTAAATAAACTACTACAAATATAGAAAATAATTCAACGGTTTTCCGTGCTGCATTTAAATGATCGTTAGAGCAATTTGACAGACCTTCCCTCCTTTTAAATTGAGCTTAATTAAATGTTCCTTGATTCAGATTGTCGATTTGTTCCGCGATAGTGCTACGGATCTACATCTTTAGCCGTACATAGTATACTTGCATTTGCATAGTATACTACCTGCTTCTACAAAAATTCTAATCTATGAAATGGAAGTACATATTTCTTAATAAAACCACTCCCTCAGTGTTTTTATATCTATATCTATCGTGTGACGATTTACCTACCATAATACGTTCACTGTGTACCTTTTGGACGAAATGCGCTCGAATAAATTCAGAGGTAAACCCCTGAGATTAAACGCATAATTCTGAATTAGGGTCTAGTGATCTCGTAGCGTTAACAGCAAAACATAATATGTACTCTTACGAAAGAACCATAAATATCCTGCAATTGCAATGTCGCATGATGTCATACGATGGGCGACACAATTTTTTACCACGTTGTCAAAAATATATTATTTGTTATTTATACAAATTGTTATCCAAATATTATGTTATTCGAAGGTTATCTCGCGCGCTGAGCCGACACACATTTTCGCGTAATACACGTAATATCGACATAGGTGTAGAATGCAATTTAAGAATCATGAGAAAGAATTTTGTAATAATCGTTTACATAACATCAAATTATGCAAAAATTCTATGACATAGAAATGATAAATTCACTTTCGTTTATCACATCTGACATCGTTTAATGAAAATATTAATAAAAGAACATATTACAAAATTTACACGTTGTATAACATTGTACAACTATTTACGATATTATCATTTAATATCCATGACATTTCAAACTTCATCGTTAAATAATTTTCCGATCGATCGAGAAATTCAAGTCAAACTCGTCCCTTGGCTTTCCTTTCGAAAACAGGTTCGAATGCACACATCACGTTCGCGATATCACGAAGCAACTTTTTCAGTAGCAAAAACCACTTTCAACTCGACTCATTTTCCGATTAATATCGAACGAAGCAATGGAATCGATAGGAGGCCGATCGCGTCAGGACCCGTAGTACGTGTCTACAGTTTCGAACGAATAAAAAACACACACACAAAAAAACAACCCTCGTTGATCAGATGGAGCAGTCCTAATCCATCTTCATACAGGGAACTGCTCCGTTCCATAATAGATAGAAATTTTGTTTCGCCGTTACGATGCTCCCGGAGGGTTGAAATAATTGATATTTACGCGGCTACACGAGGAACCCCTTTTAAAATCTTACGAGACGTCTCGCAACGTGGGCTCATACGATCCGTACGTGAAGGTCGTCCAGTGTTCGCTCCACTTTTCGTAGGAAAGGCGAGCAAAAAAAGAGCGAGCCAACGGATCGAGAGGCGAAACGTGGTCGAAACCGCTTCGGAGACCGACAGGCGCCGTACAAAACCTTGATTCGCAAGTTTTCGTGGTTTACAAAGGTATTTACCCTTTGTCAGACCGAGAAATTTCCACCTGACGCTCGTCACGGTGTTATTATTTTCCTGCGTTTAAGGGACTTTTCTACCATTACACGCGTTTCTTCAGACCGTTTGTACTTAAAGAACTTGAGCATTTTTTACGTGTACAATTATTTTTGTCCGTGTTTCATTGTAACATGCACAAATTTGGAAAGAAAAACAAAAGAAGAATCTTGAAAAGGCGTACGTTTGTCAAGAATAGTTTACTTACAGGTATTTTCTGTAGGTATTTAATCATGTTTTAGTAAGATGTACAAAATTCAAACGAGAGAGAAATGAAAATGATTTCGAGAAAACAACAGTGTAAAATGACCGTGTTTTCCAGGTTACCGATATTTGTATTCACAATTTCAAGTAGCTGTTAACACGAAAACTATGAAAGTGGGCAAAATAACTAAGACGAAATTTTTCATAGAAACTTTGTAGGTTTGCAACGATACAATGTTTTTAGAGATTTGAGTAATGTAAGAGAAGATATATGGATAAAAGTTCCTTTTTCTTCTTTAACGACACTATCGTGATTGATTTCTTTGATGCAAGTTATGTATACACTTTAGTTATTGGTAATTTTAACTTTGGAAGTTCGAATACAAAGTTTCTTACATATATGTTTGAAACTGTATGCTTGGGAAGAATGCGAAAAGACCTATACTATGTCTCGTCTGTGTTAAACAACTTTTATAACATTCGTCTGATGTCTTCTCCCTCTTATGAGGTATTCCATTGTGTGATGATATACGCAGATAGAACATAACACCTGTGCATGATGCATGTGATAGAACATCTCACGCGTGCTAGTAGTTAACGCACACAGCACAGGGTCCAAATTAAAATAAAACACTCAGAAGTTACACCTAATTCAGTCCATTTGATTTATAGTTAATCTAGAATCCAGTGATTCGATATAACGATATCAACGAAGTGTTAAAATCTGTCACGTTCGTGATTTTCGACAGAGCGAACTTTGGAAATTCGAAAAATTTGCGATGTTCCTCGTGGCGCGATCGATATCACGCTCAACTCGAAACAATTGGCGGTTCGCGCTTTTTTTGATTGATTAAAAGAGTAAACTGCATTCCTAGTTTCGTGTAAAATTTTTTTTGTATATTTGAAATAGAACCTGATTTGTTATCTGGAAAGCTCGTGGAATTAATCAAGCAACGACTAAACAAAGATAAAGAAAATGAGAATTTTTCTTTTGTAATACGATTTCAGTGGTTAAGAATAGATGCTTGAGTTTCTTTGAATTTTTCCATTCGTTGCAAGTAATATATTTGATTATTAACACAGTCGCGACTACGTGTAATTGTATTTTACGTAGATATTTAGAATCGACATGATATAACGAAAGTAAATAGGTACATTCTTTAATTATTATCATAAAAATTTGTACAAACGTCTGCAATTTTGTCTACCACAAGTATAAAAATTTGAATGAAATTGTAAATTTAGTGGGCTGACGTTTACGTTAAAAAAATATCGAGTATCTCTGTCCCAATGTTAAAATTGAGATCAGCGAATTTTCCATCCTTATTTTATCATCTAATTCTCATTGATTTATTCCTAAACGTAGCCGGTTATAATTCACCTAAACTATCTCTCCCTGCAGACTTTACACGATACACTAAGCGAAAAGGAAGTTGAAACGAAAGGAGAGCAACTTTGTTTTAAATTCAAATGATGTAAATCCTCGACTCGAGGGGAAGTTAAACGCGATAAGAGCGTTTAAGAGCAGCTTCTTTATTCGTGGTCACCTGTTTCCGTCCGATTATCTGTCTACCAAGAAACAGTACGATAGTCTGGTAAGAAAAAGTGTCTGTGCAGCATATTTTCTCCCATTGTCTTCCATTTTAACTCGTCCAATCGCCCCAAACCGGGCAGTTTGGTTTAGGATTTTCCTGAAATACGCATTTATCTTGCCTTAAGTTGCAGCAAAAACGATAACGTACAAGCCCTCTATGGGGTCCCTTATCTCGACTGCCACCATGGTCAGCGCAGCCGTTACGATACATTAGGAAAGCCGATTTTATGATATTTTTAGAACGGTAATTTCGGGGATTACATAAATCGACTGGCATTACGTTCGATAGCCCAGCGTTCTGCGATCTTGCTTTTACAATACACGCGAAACAGAATCAATATTGCTATTCTTGCAATAAGGATTGGTTCGATGGGAAGGTCTTCGAAGAGCAGCAGAAAATGCTCGAGTAATTTGTTGCTTGGCATGGAACCTTTCTCGTGATTGGATTTTTAGTAAATTTTTCGACGTTTGACTTTTTTCACGCGTTGCTGATGTTGTGGTAGATATCGACGTTTAAGTGATTTTGTAACGAGATTTTTTTGTACTGAAATTTATTATCTTCGTGTATGAACGAATTCTAGCTTCGTTTGGATTGGTCAAGTTATCCGAGTTCAAGGTAATTCGTTTACAGCGTGAACCTGTTGTTTATTTCACTTGAAATATCTTTTCAGGTTTCTATGCTTCTTCTTATTACTCGAGTCACTCGAGTTCAAGTAAAGTATGCTAATTGAGTAAGCCAAAAGGGTGTTCACAAAAGTATACTAACAATAAGAATCTTATACAGACATTTTATTGAAAGGTTTTCACATCGTAAATGGTCACACTCATATCGTAAATTATCGCATAGTATATCAATAATTCTTGTTCGTTGATCAGCGCGTGTTTAATATATGTTCAAACCAATGTTCAAAAGGTAATTTATTTGTTAAAAAATACTAGCGAAATTCTTCTACTGCAAATGGATCGACACGATTAGTGCATTGAACACGTTTCAAAGCTAAAAATCAAGCAAACATTCGCTTCCATTTCGTTTCGTCTAAACTGTAAACGATCCACGAGTTTGCCTATATTCCATTGAACTATTAACGATGATTGTGGCTCGCGTTGCAAACAATCCAGACGAAACGGCGCCACGAAGTTTGCAAGTTGGGATTAAACATGCGTTGGAACAGATGGATCAGTTCGATTAGGGATCTGACGTGACGTTATCACAACATATGTACGTAGAAAACAAAACGAGTATCTTCTGAGCCAGCCTGTGTTATTAAACTCGAAAATATTAGGGTTGAAGTTGTATGGAATAAAAATTTCAAATTTCACTCATTGAATTCTAAATCTATAATTATCGAGTTCTATATCTCAAAATAATACTATTTACTACGAAATTCTTATCTACTTAACGTTAGACGAATCAGAAAGCTTCTAAAAGATCGTTTTATGAAAACGCATTAAGTTGCATACTCGTTTGCGATACAATTAGCACGAACTCCATCCAATTACGCTGCCATAGTTAAACGCTTCGGCTGTGTATCCTATCCAAGTTGAGCAACAGAAGTGACGTAACAACATTCAGCGTAAAATCCCACGAGTGTTTGTATTGATTGTAACATCGTACAACAAAGTTATACGAGAGAAATAGACGGTTTATTGCCCAAGAGTAAAATCGTAAAAGAATTACAAAAACGTGAGAGCTTTGTTCACAGTAATTAATTAAGCTCTCCATTTAAAGTGTATACATTAAACAGGATGAACAGGATAAGCACTGCCGTATTATCAGCATCGCAGTATTAAACTCTGCGTTAAATCATAGTTTATATTACATACTTTAATTAAACTGTATATTAATACCATGGAATTTTTATTAATCCTTATATTAATATGTCAAAATGAGATATTAAGAGTGAGTTATAGATTTCCGTAGAGATCCGTATCTCATTCGGTACATGACAGTTTTATTTATTAAAAATTGAAATTACCAAACTCCTTTTAAATTCTCTTTTATATGAATATGATTCTATCTGTTTTATCGTCATCGTGCAATTTTAATTACAATTATTTATGTATAATATATACATGGAAAAATATATTACACGGGCTATTTATTTTAATGTTATATCACTGATTCTTTATATCTTTAACTGAAATGCTGGAAATTGTAAGATTCTTCGCTACGCTGTAATAATCGAATAAAAATTCAAAATTCTGCTCTCGAAGTCGAGTTAGGAGTTAACTTTAACGCTAATATCACGGAATTCTTACTAAACTCAACGCTAATATCAGAAAGAAAATTCTTACCGAACTCTGTTACATACTCGTGTCAAACAAATTGTTATCAAACCCTATAGCAATGTCAATTAATATCGAAAGATTCTTCCTAAATTTATTAAATATCAGTATGTCAGAATTCTTGCGGAACTTTCATTCATGATATGTCGTAAACAACAGAGTGATCGTATTATGATCGAAATACACGGAAGATTGTCTAAAGTTTAGAAGGAGAACCTTGGAATATTCCCAGTTCACCAAGGGGATGATCTGAAACTAACGATCTGAGAAGTTGTCTAAATTGCTCGTTCGTTAAATTACGTTCGTAGAAGAGGATGCAACCTTCTCGGCCCTGATAAGACGCCACGCGGCCTTAATCACGTAACATCGATTATCGCGAAAGTCGATGCACGTTATAATACACGTCGCGCGTTGCGGCTCTAATTATCGTAACGACCACCGCCCTCTTCCACAAATCAACTACGGAATATTGTTAGTAAAATTATACACGGGTAAAACGTACAAAATTATAGGGTTGTTTGAAAAATTCGTAGCATCTTTCCTTTTCTTTTTCTCTTTACAGAAGCAATTGGAATTTCTATCTGAATATTATTTTGCAGTACATTGTACGTTATATATTATTTTGCAGTACATTGTACGTTATACGCCGTCAAACAAATTACAATTACAATTAGAATATGTTTCAAGTTCTACGAATTACGTATCATGCAATTGTCTTGTTCACTGTAAAATTGTAAAATTGTAACAGAGAAATCTATGATCTACGACTCGTCGTTAATCGATTTATTAATACCGTTGATTCGAGTAATAAATTCGTCCTATACTAGCATATACATTTAAAGGAGTATCATAAAAATTGTCTGAAAAACGCGAAGACACTTGTAAGAATAAATATTAATAATATAATAATAATAATATAAAGAATAAATATTTTCCTTTTGGTTAGATATGTATAAAAGAAGTTAATTCGCTAATTCACCCGCGTTGTTCGAATTTGAAAGACACATCGATGAAAGTTTCTCGGCTGTTGCTTATGGAAAGTCGATCGACCAGTCTCCTCTGCTCGTCTCATCAGCAAATCAAGCGTGGAAATTGAATCCTTGCTCCTTTTCGATCCCTTGCATCGTCGATCCACGCTTCGTCTCCTTCTATGTTCAATTATCGAACAAGAGGATTCTTTTTGTACTCGATCATTACATTTCGCGAATGTTACTATTCTGATAATTTCAAGGACACGAAATATAAGCCAGTTGTAATTTATTTTTCGTTTCTGTCGCCTGTTTCCGAGAACAATACACGGGTCCCACAATACGCTCGGCTATTACGCCCTCACCGGAAGTACATTCAACTATATTAACTTTTCGACTGACTTTAATTACGCCCCGTTGAATGCAACTCGTGGGAAACGTATCACGCGAATAGAAAATCGCCTGAAATCTGGACTTTTCATAGAACTTGTCGTCGCACACTGTACCACGTGCAATCGAGACAAACTGCGACACGCCTGCATTGCCATATTCGAAACGGTTAGATTTGGAGGAAATGTAAGGGAAAATGGAAAGATACGAAGCGAAACACGTTATAAAATGAAAATTGGCTCAGGCTCGCGAAAGTCTTCGAACGCTTGTGGATATCTCTTATGATTATATTATGCGTGTTACGCGAAATAGTTTGAAATTTCACTAGCACTGTTATGAGACTTGATTATCGTGATCACATGCATAAAGTTTGGTACAAGTATGACAATACATATAGAAATTATAAAATATTAAGAATCATATTAACAAACCTGAATATCTAGCGAAACTATACTAACGCTTGTTGTACAATTTAAGATGATTATTCGTTCTGTATACTACGTTTTTACTAAATTATGTTTGCAATAAATTTCTTGCAATTTCTATGTATATTTTGGAATTGTTTTCGAGTTTGATTAATACAACGACGGCAGTCGTGTCTCGTGATAATGTTTGGGAAATTTCAAAATGTTTTATATGATAAAGGTGCGCAAATGTCTTAATACGTTCCAGTGTCTGCAGAAATATATAGTTGTTTAATTAATCCAAATATATCCTACGTAGAATTTCACTAATGTAAGCATAGGGAAAAACGCTAAAAGTACAGGTTTCCATAAAAAAAAATCATGCTACTGGTCTTTCAAACGCTTCGTTGCATAAAATTAATTCCGGTTGCATATGGCACCTTGTACACGAAGCTACAGAGTGAATTAGTTTACCTTTAAAATGGTCGAATGCACGGTACAAGTTTCTCCAAGCGTTTTGCAAAATTTATATTTTCTATCAGAGCAATGATATTCCGTCTTGCACTGTTTTTTTTTTTTTTTTTTTTTAAGTTCGAGCGTAAAAAATTGTAGACAATCTACATTTTTCCAATTCTTTCCTAATGTAAGCAAACCTACTTTGAATGAAAATATCTACGCTGCACATTAAATAATTTCCATGACATAAAATAAAATAATTTTGATCTGGACGTTGCCAGAGTAAATAATTATCTACAAAAGCATACAAAGATTGAAACAAATAAATATGTTTAATTCATATTTAGTATAAAAAAAAAAAAAAAAAAAAAAAAAAGGAGAGGAAGGAAGAGAAGAACGTTGAGAAAAAAAGATCACTTTATTGAATTTGCTTCGTCGTGTCAACGCGGTTAATAAGCACTGTTCGGATGATCAATTTGGATAACGATAGCATAGAGATGATAGTATACGATAACAGGGCACATTAGGGTCGCATTAGAGGCAATTGCGTTGGCGCGCGCCTCGTTCGAGTTTGTAAATTGCCTCGCTCCTACCACCGATAGGTTGATCACGAGCTGTAAATTCGAATGTTACACTTCTGACAAGTACGCTTGCGCGAGAACTTTATAAACACGGCAATTCAGCTTGTAAGAAGCTCTTTCACAGTTACTGAATGTGAAATGCTTCGAGTTTGTACTGCAAACATTGTTGGAATAAATATGATATTTCAGTCCGTTCAAAGGTTTCACGGTGGTAAGCATTTAAAAGGTTGAGATTGTAAAAAGTTTGGAAATATTGATTTATAAACCTTTTTAGAATTGTTTTATTATGTATAGTGTATTTTATGATCGAAGTATATCGCTTATATTTTCTTTTCTCGATACGTAGTATTTATGTTTTATTTCATAAAATTCGCTACACGTAATAAAACAGTCGAGGAAAAAGATTGGACAACTCGTATTTTTGCTCAAATTTTTACAGTTGTATAAGAGTTTTACATGTTGACATTTTTTATATCGGATCAACTTGTTTAATAAGAATTTATCGTAATTATCTTCTGTTAAATAAAATTGTTATTTATATTTTCGTATATAACACAATTCTATTTGTTTCTTGTATTTTATATATTGCTATTTTTTCTATTTTAGGATCTGCAGATCATATACTATGGTCTGCTGGGTCTGGAAGCGTTACGGCCGTGCAGAGATTCCATTCTCCGTGGGCTTTGCAAAATTGTACGATACGAACGACACCATGCGAATCACGTACTCTATTAGTAAGTTCTATTTCATTCTGTATGTCGTTACGTTTCACATCGAGACTATTTTCGAATTCAGTACATACCTACGTGTGATAGTAATAACAATTTTTTGAATTGGCGCTCGTACCGATCTCGCGGAATTATTTCGTACTTTTGTCGTAAAAAAGTTCTCTACGTTACCTGAAACGCGTACACACATGTCGTGATAAAAATGTAGTAGAAAATTTCTTTATCGGCAGCTTTTTTTATACGTACATGTTCGATACTGTTTTATCGACGCGTTTCTTTCTTACCTCTGGTAGTAAACTAGAGTACCGTAGAAACAGATCAGAGATGTCACTAGATATTGCGACGTTTATTCATTTCCCGCGGTTTTAACGAACGAGCTGGACGTGTTCGTTAGTGAAAGGGAAACATATTTTACCTTGGAGGGAAAAAAATATAATGCAACAAGATTTTCAAGTAAGTAGAACGAGCGTCTCAATTAGATCTTGAATTCGTATTAAGATAAAGTTAAAAAATATAAAACACTGGTATTAACGATACTTTGAATCGCAGATATCTTACGAATCCATCGTATTGAGTACCCCGTCGTATTTCGTTTCGATATAACGACAAAAGTACATGCAAATTATATATTTAATTCTTAATTCGGTTAGTCATAGTATAATTTTTTAATTATTCGTTCAGTAATCTGCTGTTCCTATAAATATACGTATAATCTTGGGAAATTGTACGGTTTATGTTTCATAAGAAAATTTGTTTAATTGACTGTCAAGATGGCGGTAGCGTACATTCGATATTTCCGCAATTTATAAATGGTAATATGTCTCTTGTTTTGCTTAAATCTAACTTATTTCTGTAAAAAAAGGTTATCGAAAACAGGTTTTATGAATAAATTTGTAGTTTAGATAAATTAATTATTATTTTATGCCATAAAAATTTCATTGATATATACACTTCATCCATACACTTATCAATGCGATGAATTTGCCACGAATATCGATGTATTTTATGATTACGAATACAAGTCTAGTTTTTACATTTGTGAAGTTAGCTACTTGTTACTTTCTGAGTCGCGAATTTCCGGTGCGTGCAGCCATTTACAGAAACGAGAATTTCACGACTAATTGATGATTATTATTGCCTCGTTATTGCAAAAGGAAACTTTTTCGCTTCTCGATTATTTAATACACTCAAATTTTACGTGTATTTTCAACTTTGAAATATATTCATATACAGTTTTTTTTCAACTTTTATTTCTTCGCAATTTACAATAAATTCCATTTAAATGGCTACATATATACGGTAGATATAATGACAAATAATCTTAGCGATTTAGAGTGAGTTTATGGTGGATTATTTAATTTTACTGTATATCTTATATTCTATACAATAAAAGATCGTTAACGGTATTTATCGTGTAAACTACAGAATATAAAATAAATTTAAATAATTTATCTACCTTAAATCTAATTCAAATTATAACGATAATATGCTTATGTACGACTTAAATCTAAATTTAATTAAAATAAATTCTAATAGTAGCAAATGAGCAAAATAAAATATAATTCGAATCATTTTCAGTACCGGCGAATTGGCCACAAGCTGGTACATACTACTGTCCGGTTCTGTGTTCATCGATGGCTCGATGTTCCTGCCTCGTTCAAGGTAAGAAAATCTTCACATCGTCATCATTTTTAACTTGTTTCCCATTCTCTCGTACACAATCTCGAACCTCGTACGATAATATTTTCCCTTTTATTTATTATTCTTCGATATTTGCTCGTCAATTTTATCACTTATAATCACACGCAAAACGAAATAGAAAAGTAGCGAATTTCGTATCGAACAAACGACTATGCTTGATTTATTTAAACGGCTTCCGGCTCCGTTGGTTTGCCTTAATTTCACATAAGATTTACATTGCAAATGCAACACTCGTAACTCTCGGTACACGATAAATTCACGCGACTGTGTTTTGGAACGCACCGACGACGACGACCATAAATCTCTGTTATTGTAATCATAATTCAGCATTTGTAATTTCATCCGTGGACTTCATCGCGCGTCCATAATAAATCGCCCCTGAAAATCACCTCGTAGATCCAGTCATCAACCGATCGTCTGGCTTATAGCAATTAGGTGGGTTTTCCATTGTAATACACGATTGATCGTATACTTTGGTATTTTTCCAGCCAATTTCTTTATTCTTGTTGGACCTATTCAGTTTGTTTTACAATTGGTAAATCAACAAGATTTATTAAGAAAATTATTAGAAATATCTCGTACAACCTTCTATCGTTTTTCCCTCTGCTAAATATAAATATCGATTAAATTTTATATTTATAAAAGGAATATCGTTATTTAACAATGTTATAAATCTGACGTTATAATAATACGATATAGTTTTATGGTACGATGATAAGGTATAACAACTGGACTAAGACACTACGCGTGTATTTCACGTGATATCCCTCTCCAGTCACGTTTGTTTCTTTCCTATTTCTGTTTTCTCTTGTTTTCAATATCATTGCCATACCGAATTCGTTTTACGCGAAGAAGCTGCCGAGATAGAAATCGATCGTGGCACGTATATCTACGGAGACTTTGTACGTGTAACGGGTGTACGAAAGATATATACGATTTTTATGGAATTTTTCATTTCGTTTACATTAATGATCGTTCGAAAACATTCATAGTGTAAGAGGTATGCTGGTGCTGGTAATTTTAGATATTTAGAGTTTGGGTTATCATTGAATTATCGATTCTATTACAACGAGTGTATAATTAATAACACAATTTTGTGACGTTATATCGTCGCCGATTAAATTTATGCGTATTAATTTCTTTCTTTTATGAAACTGTGTAAAAAGATGACAAAACTTGTAGGATACGAAGAAAGATATCATTGATTATTTATTGATAATTATTAGTTGTTCGTTTTTATCCAATTTTACAAAAGCAAGATTGGAAGCATAACCTAATATGTAGATTGCATGGAGTAACCGAATACGTTGCAATCTGTTATTTCCAATATTAATCCGTATTTCGTAAATATTTTCAACTCTAAGTATCTCACGCGTGCGTACATCTATGTAATGTTATCCGTAATAAAATCCACCGTATAACGTAATTATCTCATCCAGTATTATACATAGCCATGTATGAAAAAATTTGCAGAACAACTAGTAGTAACCTCAATCCTTTGCAACCCAGTTTTCCTTTGCTTGTTTCACAAAGAAATTATCTGCAATTAATTACAATTTTTCACTTTTAATGGAAGAACTAACAACTGATAATTATTATAAATGCATCGCGTGACAACATAGCAATGGTAGATCTCACGATAACGAAGATATAAAATGATATTTAAAAAGCATAGACGAATGAATGTATAAGCTTGTAGTCATACGGTGGTACAGAGGATTGATACGAGATATTTGTAGGACGCAAATATGGGTTGCAATACGAGACAGATTTTGCAACTTCGCGATCACAGTGTATATCACACACACGCGAGGCAAGCTCATAAATCGTTCTGTACCAGGGTTACGGTCGCAGTTTTCTCTCTTTGTGTCCCTCGAACCACGGAAATTCTCATTAATCGTGTAACCTCGTTCCTTCATGGTGTAAGTACGTCGGGACATATTATTGCGGCGAATGTATTAGATAATCTACTTTTAATGAAATTCAATCACTGTGAGAAGAAAAAGCAAATTTTCACTGCGTTAGTTTAACGCGTGCCTCTTCTATTTGTTTGCCTTGGATGCGCTTCGAGCATCTAGGTTTGCTTACTTTCTTCGAGTAATTAAAGGAACAAAAGAATTACTTGTATAAAAATTTTAAAGAATATCGTATCGTTTAAAAATAAATTTTTATTTTTATACCAGTTTTCATATAGTCAGATACATTATAATAAAGAGAAATACATTATTATGAAACAAAGAACGTTATATATTTAAGTCCAACCAAGACTCTATACCCAAGATCTATTGCATCGTGAATTTCGTCATCCTCCATTTCTCTTGTTTTGTGTTGTATAAGAATCATCAGAGTGTGCTCAATTTTTTACCATTTCCTTTTACACCAAACTTGTCCGATTCTCGCCTGGCATCGATACCCGAGTGGAAACATTCTCTTTCGTACTCGTTCTACCTTGAACATTTTCGCGCTAGATTTCGTATTCCGTGTACTCGTCGAGACACTTTTACAAAACGTCGACGCGAAACCCACGTGTGATTGCGAGTTCGCGCTTCACGGTTTCTGCTCTCCCATGGACGTAAACAGAAAAATTTGCCCACTAACCACGGGTGTGGCTACGTTTTAAGTATTCCGTCTCTCTGTACTCTCGCCGCCTCTCTAAGGCTACCTCTCTTTATTTCCTTCTGCCTCGTGTTCCTCTTTTGTTACTCTTTAATGTACTCCTATTCTGTCTTCCCCTCCATATGTCATCCGTCTCACTTTACCCTGCCCCCTTTCCTCTTCCTATTTATCCCTTTCTCTCCACGTTAAAGTACTTTTACCACTACGCTACCTTCCCTTCTAACTCTTTGCTCCGATTCTTTCTCCTATCTCCGTTCTTCTTCCTTGCTCATCGAATATACATGCATCTTCCTTCTTCCTTATTTTTCGTACGCTCCTCTCGCGCCCATTCACTCACTCACTTTCTCTCGTGTCATCCGTCTCACTCGCGCCAACGTCACCTAGCGTACATTTACTCACTCCACATTCTTTCTCGTACTCTTACTCACTCGCTCCGTTTCTTTCATGGCGCTACCGTCTTTATCCGACTCACCCGATAAGCGTGTTTTCTCGCTCCACGCAATCTTCCCTTCTCTACTCGGCTCTGCCATCTCGTAATCGTGCCGAGAATTTACGAACCGAGCCGAGTTGAGCGCTGTCTAAGTGTATCGAAGAAGGACAGCGATATGGGAAGATGCGTGCAGGCGAGAAGGATAGATATAGAAGTTAGCGAACAGAGAGTGATTCTCTGGAGCGACAAGGAGGAATATAGAGAGTAACGTAGAGTGCAGTGGAGAGAGACGAAGTAAAATAGAGAGAGAGAGAGACACTTCGATCGCAGGGCTGTAGCAAGCATCGAAACTTTTGACTCCCTTGGTAGATAGATTTTCATTATTTCGTACCAAAGGGATTACGAGAAGTTTGATTCATAATGGAAAATGTTATTAATCTTTGAATATATAAGAGAATTTCGTATTAAGAAGGAAATTATTTTGAAAAGAATAATTCATT
Organism: Bombus fervidus; assembly: GCF_041682495.2. Lineage (NCBI taxonomy): Eukaryota > Metazoa > Arthropoda > Insecta > Hymenoptera > Apidae > Bombus > Bombus fervidus. The sequence continues at coordinate 12,284,368 of NC_091524.1, forward strand.
TAATCAAACGGAAATTTGTATCTGTGTAGTTATCGATTTTTAGGTTACATTTAACGATACAATTGCGGCAGCGAAAATTGTTTCGAGTAATTTTACAACACTTTCCGTTATTACAATCGCCCGAAGCAACAAATCTTAACATAGAAACGTGCGAACTTCCTCCCGATTCACAAAGAAAATATCTACTCTTAAACATTCTCCAGTCGAAACATCTAGTTCACCGTATAAATTAATTCCCAACAAGAATCTCTGTCAAAGAGAAATCTGAAGGAAATGTTCTTCCGATTATCTCGTCGCTAAATATTTCATTCTCAGTTCTTGATATTCGATAAATACCGAAACCATCTCTTTACGCGGTTTCAAATTTCCCTCTCGTTTGAATCTCGTCGCATAAATCATCCGCCAGTCAACCCCTCTTCCACGCGATGCGATCGAAGTCACAGTTACCTCTCGATAACTAGATTTTTTAAAGGATCCTCCATCCCTGCACGTTTTACCATAACAAGAACCATGGACGGGACAAATAAAACTGAAAACGAACCCCCATCGATTTTCACGCCGGGGAACCCCCTCTATAGGCTGGCTCGCGTGGCACGCTCACGAGGGACACACCGGTGGCCACGAGACACTGGGTACAACACTGAAAGCGTACAAGAGAGAAAGAAGGGGGGCCTCACCTACCGAGAGAGACTCCAGTTCCAGTCTTCTCGAGTATATCGTGGTGGCTGGCGAGTGTTGCGATTAATACCGACTGCACCCGCGAATCGCATTCCAATCCCGGCGATTCCCATCCGCGTTTTCAGAAGAGCTACGTTACCACACATGGACATGTAGCGTGTGTTGGTTAAAAATCATAAACGGAACCGTATACGAAACGATATAAAAAAGAGAGGGAAAATGAAAAAGAAAGAATAATAGAACGATTCTGATAAAGTAAATGGAAAGTCGCGAATCGATCGATAGATTCTTCGTAAATGTTGAATTACCGCACATGGGAAATTAAAATCAACGTATAAAGCGCTATAAGAGGAAGAAAAATAAACGACGTTAAGGATTTTGATAAAATTAATCGAGAATCGAGAGGAATTGCGTTATCGCTCGTGGACGTGTAGCGCGTGTTCGTTAGAAATCGATATTTAAAAGGAAAAATAGGGAAGAGTAAATGATAAAAGGATTTGGCTAAAATAAATCCAGAACCGAGAGGTACCATGTATTGCACGTGTAGCGTATGTCGTTATAAATTGTCGTATACGAAACTTTGTAAGAATTAGAAAAATACGGAACCGAAAGAAGAAGAAGAATAAGAAGAGATAAAAAGTAAGAAGGTAAATCGAAAAAATAAACGGAATCGAAGTACGCGTCAAAATTGTCGCGTACAAGCACGAGAAGAGTGTGTTTATACAGCGTCTGTCCGATGGTCAGTAGTGCACGCGTGTTCACCGGTGTCTGTCATCCGATGCAGCGTGTCTTAACGATCGATTTTCGGGATAAGAAAGAAAAGAGCGTGGCCTTTCCGACACTGCACGTGCGCGCCGCCTTCTCTCTCGCTCTTCTGGCGGATCCTCTTTTCACAGCATTCGAGAGGCGTGAGTAAAACAACAACGGCGAGCGCGTACCCTTGGACCTCCGTACACGCACGTCGGATGCACTGGCTTCCTCGCACCTCGTCGCACTGACGCAATTGCCCTCCCGCTGGGCGAATCGTCGTCGATCTCGAAAGGCCGTCGTGTCTGCGTAAAGATCACGCACTGTTGTCCGTGAACCAGACAAGTCTTCTCCTCTGTATTCTTCCGAGTCGAGTTGATCGTTTAGTCTACGAAGACAGATTTGAGAAAATTTCCTTGGATTCCCTGAATCTTTGGATATCGTGGAAAATCGTTGACGTCGTATAGAAAGAAGGAAGATAGCGTAAAGAATCTGTGGACTATCGGTAGATTCTTCGAACTCTGTCAAATTGTGTGTGATCGATAGATTCTTCGAATTCCTCGAATCTTTGGATTATTGAGAAATGATTGTTCCCGACAAGATATAGTGGTGCGTCGTTCATAATTCCGTTTGATCCAGAGACATTCGACCGGCGAGAAGGTTTTACGTGCAGGATTCACCCTCCAGTCCATGAATCATCAACATCGTGGAAAATAAGAAAAGAGACGGATATCGATAGATTCTCTCTTCACGTTTCTATCGAAAGATATCGCGCAATCTAAACCGAGGACAACTATCCAAATTATTGAACGATTCTCGTAAAGAATTTACGGTGGAAAAGTCATTCGCGGGCCCGTTCTTACTTCGAGAGAAGATCGTTCGACGGTAGAAAGTCAATCCATCGATCTTCGCAACAAACTCTACGTCCATCCTATAGTGCAAAATCATTCCTTCTCCTACCCAACTATAGAAAGTGTTGGGTAAAAAGATCGAAATTACCAATGCACAGTGGATCGCCATTGAACAATTCGATCGGACAGGAACGGCCGAGAATCGGATAATCGCGTACATCGATCTTAAGGAGGATTTCACCGCTCGCCAAAAAGTGGCGCGTAGATCACTCCTTGAAGCGAGCTGACCGTGGAACTCGTTTGGAGTGGAGCGCGAGCTACGCATACCGAAATCCTGGGGGACCAGTGACCCGTGTGCAAAGGAAAACCGGAGCCAAGACGGGAGCACCCGAGCCTGTCCGTGGCACCCAAGCCTCTCGCCACAGCGCATCCAAGTCTGTCGCTGACCGCTCTGCCTACTTAGGAACCTGGAGTGTGGCATCGATGATTGCTTTTCGATCCACGACACGAGAACGAGTCTCGTAGAAGGCTTCTGCCTCCTCTTCGTCCGTGTTTACAAGAGCTCACGATTCACTATATACACGGCAAACTTGCCTATATCGCCTTTGAATAATTACCTGTTCGCTTTCACCTAAGAAGCGAGTCGAACTTTGCTCAGAGGGAACCGAAGGTATTCCATAATAAATCTAATAATCGAGCTAACGGCCCGTAGCTGATCGACGAGGGTGCGTCACACGAAGGGATCGTTCGTTTGCCAAAAGGAAACGCGTCTTCGTAGTTAACATTCCAAAGGGACCTTGAAGAGGATCGAACATTCGATTTGTACGGCAGATTGGATTGACGTAAACTGCCGGAGGATCGTCTTTCCAGGATAAAGTTGTCTGGGGATCAGACGCTGTAAAGTGGCACGGAATTTCGCGAAGTTGATACGCTTTCAACGAAAATCCAGAGTACGCAGAGGATTATCGGGAAGTATCGGAAAATTGGAGACGGTGAAAGTGGTGTTGGAATGGTTGAAAGTATCGTGAAAGATCGAGGATCTTGAAAACGAGTACCAGTGGAGAAAATATTGTAAGCAACGATAGTGAGAAAGATTCGGTGAGAAGAATTATGCGTATGGATTCCAGTGACTTGCCGTTGGATTTTGTTTGTGAGGATTAAATTTCGAATCTTCAATATCAAATAGCCGGATCTACGTAGAATATAAAAATCGTGGATCACTCGTACGAATCGTGAGAGTCTGGTGGTTATTCGAGTTTGTTGGTAATTGAGACGAAAAATAAGAAGGGTAGAGGGTTAGAACAAGTGGATGAACGTGACGATGTCGTTGGTGTGAAGAATTATTTAACTGATTAGCACGATCGCGTGATTCTCCAGCGTTTCGTTGGACCGTTTTAAAGACAAGGGAACAGCGAGGGAAAAAGCCGGCAAACTGGATGCTCCAGACGGTGCCTCGCCTTCCGCGCCCCCGCCTGACATTACTGTCACCCAGGATGACCGGTGAGAAGCCTTTAATTTAACTTTAACCATATTCTTTATCTCGCCACAATGCGAGACGTTGATGGGCCACCATCGTGTCGCTGCTGTGTTGAATTCTCGTGGTTTTACTCTGTCCGGTGTTTCGCTCGTGTTTCAACTTTTTGTGAATAGCCACGTCGTTGTAAATAATTGGGCAAGCTTTTGTGTGAACTGCTTAGTCACCTATAATTTCCAATTTTAAATTCTTCTTCACACTCCTAATGTTTAAATTCGTTATCATCCGTCATTACGTGTATAATGTTTTAGTTTATTTTCTTAATTCTGTTACGGTCTTCAAATTCGATATCCCTATTCGACTAGATCGCGCTGCGCGTATTTCTTTCGTTTATACGTTTCGCATGAGAATTCGATGGTAATTGCGTTATATAAAAGGAATTGATATATCTGTCTTCTTAAATGATAAATTAAGATAAAATTCACTTAATTTTTACTTGCCTTTCATTTACATTTTTTTTACATTTCTGAACAAGAAACGAGTCGAACGTCTATTCGGCCTGTTATGTTAATACAGAGAAACAGTTCGTAGAACAATTGGAATTAGTAAATTCTAAAGCGCTAATTGTGTTCTATGGTTATGCAAAACTACAGATCGTAATATAGATCCTTAGAAGATCATTCACATCCGTTCCCTCATAAATTATCATACCTTTAGCTGACTTCCTGGAAGGAAACTAATTCAGCGTCGTATAGATTTTAGATCGCCAGATAGATTATTATTCTTAAATAAGCTATTATTTTTATCCTCTTAACGTGTTCATTTCGTACGACGTGGATCCGACGCGTATTCTTAGATTATGTAACTATCGCTGAAACTGTGAAAAATTTCGTAATAATTTTTCTAATACAAGATATTTTGTGCAGATTTGTTACTAATATACGGTAGTAGTTAACGTGCAGGAAATCAGACAGGGGATCAGTAGCGAGCACGTTAAATATTCTTTAGCATCATGGTTCAAATAACGTTAGGATAAAATCACCGATGTGCATCCATAATTCAGAAAATGTCAGAAATATTTTCGATACAGTAGATTGACTTACCGTATTAATTTTATGGGTAACGATATTTCGATGACCTAGTTTATCCAATATTTGAACACCCACGTATTTTTAGTATTAAATCATATCGCTTTATAAAAAATTTTAATCACTAGGTTTTAATTTACTCGTTCGAACTGATCGAAGTAATTAGAAATTTCATACGAAGTAGCTTTTATTTTTGCTTTTCGATATTGCTATCTCGTAATCAAACTCGAGCGCATTCTCTACGAATTCTAAAATAATTATTTATTTTAATAAGGGTGCGCAGGCCTTTAATTTACGCTCGCAGTGAAATTCGAGAGTGCCAAATATGTATAATAATCACGGCGGAGAGTGGCAGATTATTAAAGCGAAAAGTAATAACCGTGTCAAGCGTAGGCTTTAATTCAGAAAGAAACGTGTTAGGTGATAGGGAAACGAGCAAAAACTTCTCGTTCGTGAACTGGTGCGTAATGGTAGGAAAGCAAAAAGCCCCTAGATCATTTTCCTCCCCGGTGATCGGATGGAAATATTTGCAAAGGAATTCTTGTGCAATAATTAAAGCTCGTATTTCATCCGGATCAAAGTGAAAGTCGCCTCGAAACATGTTAGTTTTATAAATCATTCCGAGTTTCATAAACTGACTTCTTTTGGCCACGTATTTCATTCTTCTTTCCTATTGTTTCCCTTTCTGTCCATTTTAACATTGTTCTCGATGTTAACTTATACAGAAATTTGCTAGTTTCTTCTTCATTTATCAATTTTAAGTAGAAATTTCGTATTTCTTAGATTTTTCATATAAAAATCTTTGCTTTTCGTGTACAGTTATTGCCAAAAGATTTCGACCACGATACAGAATCGTTATGTTGTGCAGAATGTGTGTATGTATAGAAATTTACCATCTTCCTTGCCTGTAATCATTCAGTATGCAATCAGTGTTCACGAAAGAAACTTAAAAAAATATTTGTACATTTTCCTTTATCTTCGTTCTCCGTCATTCTCAATAATTTCTCTCATCATTAGTTTCATCAAATTGCCAATAATTAATTACACAGGCCTTGACACAACATTAATAATCTCACAATCAATAATAATCGCGCAGAAAGGTCATCAAAAATGAACCAGACCTAACAAGAATTGCTACATCGTCCTCTGTTTTTCATTTCTTTCGAATTACGCGTAGTCGATATCATAATTATTAATACGACATTACGCAATCAACGATGATCAGACAAAAAAGAAAAAAAAATTCTCAGAAACTGACTACATCTTAACGAAAATATATGTAAGAAAAGGTTGAACGAAGGGAACAAGTGAGTCGGAAATAATTAAGCCAAAACAATATAAGTACGCCCACGGCTCGTATTCACGGGATGAACTTATACGAACGCAACGTGGTGCAATGCACGCGCATCCATTCATCAGAACAAACTGTACAAAACAACGTGCAGGGAGAACGCAATGGAATGTCGAAGCATTTCATGAATATTCAGGCACGTCGAAGCTTCGTGTGGAGTCGTCATCGAGCCTCGATCGGTCTCGATCAATCTTCTCGCATCGAACACAATTGACCTCCACGAGCTTTTGCAGTATTATCGATTGTCGAGGTTTTCGGCTGGCATTGTTGTTCCACGGCTGTCACGGGTGCGTGCACGTGACACGGCATTGTCAATAATACGCGTCACGTTTCAATCCCTGCTCCGATAAACAAGCGAGTCGATCCCATTACGAGGGAGCTTTGAGATCCGCTGAAAATCCAGTTCCAATGTCAATGTGTCCCGAAATCGAGAATGATCAAGCTTTCTGTCGTTCGTGATTGAAGCTCCAGACTGTTCGATGGTCGCGAATGCAAGATTCGTCCAAGCTTTTCCCTTTTTCCAATTCTCGAAGTAAAATTTATTTGTCAACTTTTACGACAGGAAGAATAATTTAAGTTAAGGGTGGTACAGCGGTTAAGAAATAGATCCAAAAAGTTAAATCCACTTATATTACATTTCCTATTATTTAATAAATTTTATAAAACTTGATAAAATATAGAACTTGATAAAAAAAAAAAAATGCTTCATGGGAAAATAAGACTGTGTGCCAATACCATTTGCAATTTTTTGTACGAAGATATCAGTTATAATATATCTTGTTATAGGAATATTTATTTAACAAACATTGTTCCATTTCTGCATATAATGAAAACAAAGATGAATAATGTATGTTTATGAGCAACATATATTTATAAACGTATGTCTGTCACTCGAGATGGCAGTATTTTAATACTAATTTAATAACACAACATTCGTGCAACTACGAAATTTCACGAATAATACATATACTACAAAAGTGTACATTAAGAGTTAATTTAATTTTGATTATTTTCGAGTTAGATGCGCCATCTCGATGATACCAGGAAGATTTTTCCGTGCGCATTTAATGCATCGAGACATCGTGTCGGTTCAATTTGAGTTTCTTCGCTGTGTTACGTAATCAGTTTTCACTCTGTTCTGCTGACACTTTGATGCAACTGTTTTCAAAGGAAGCTTTTATATAAAAGATTCACGTAATTCTCGAAGAAGAGAACAGGGCTGATTGTGCAACCTATTACAAGTTGACACGAGCAATCGATCGTCACCGTTTTGAAATCTTTTTGTCCATCTCGGGTTATTGCCTCGTCGACGATTGTTTTTATCGAAAGATTTTCAATGAATCAGGCAAATATTTGAGCATCTCATTCGTTAAAACCAACGATTAAATAATCATGTTTCGATCACAATAATATCTGTACAAAAAGATGTATTACACAATTTTGCTGTGGATTACGGATGTTTGCGCGTCTGTGTAATTTAAATGTACGACAGAATGTACATAATACGCAGAAAAATACAAAACATACAGAGTGAAATGCTTGTTATGGCAGAAAACGAAACAATTTTTCATTTAAGCTCAATTAAATTTCTTTAGCGTGTTTGGAAAAATGTGAACTTGTATAAACCCTCACAGTCTGTATATCACGGTCTGTATCACATTTAAATTAATACAAATAGGTTTTTCGGATTTTTTAAAAATATTCTCACTGCTGCTACGAAATCTACCGAAATTTTATACACGTGCGTATCTATTTGTTTTCATTATATCATATTAATTAAAAGCACGAATACAGTATAACTCAACCAAGTTTAATATGAGTTTCGAAGCATCCTCGTTTCATTTTCTCGAAAAAGATACACCACACCCTCCTGACGAAATGAAGAGCGATTTTTAATTACACGAATAAATACAGAAGAAAAGAACTCCCGTGGACGACGTTCTCAAATTGCAGGAAGAAATTGAATGTAGGTGGGGCCAATTCTATTTTCATTATTTCCACGTGGCATCCTCGATTTCCTATTTCGATAAAGGGTGCTGGCACCCTGTCGAGGGTTCCTGTCAGTTTTTATAATTAAATTTCTCTCGGGGAGGAAAGTTGGTCATGGAAGATACACCCTTGAGTGTTTCAACATCAGAATCCACGTTGCTTTTGACTGTATTTTAATGGCACCAATCTATCGACCATTCCTTTGATAACGTTTATAGAATAACTTATCGATTTCCTATTGGTCTCGAGAGCCGCCGTGTGTTTTACTTTATATCAACGTTTCGTGGCGACTTTAAAAAAAGAAAAAAATATAATTAAAAAAAAAACGTTGAAGCACGTGTTGCGTTGTGCACGAAAGAGAAAGGCGACAGAGTGTTTAATTTGCACAAGCGCAAGCTCTTTTTTCTCTGTTCGGCGTTGAACAACGAATAAATTTAACACGGACAATAATTAATAAGAAGATTTTGTTTCGCGCACGAGCACTTCCGTCACTGTTAACCTTATTTCACGTGTAATAGTCGTGTTACGCTTAATATCACGGTAATTAAGAAAATTTCTGCTAATTGTGAAAATGTGCTCCGGAAGGAAACGCACAGTGTTCGTTTGATAACAGGTTTTGTTAAACGAAAACACGTATGCTGACTGTTTCTCATAATAAAACGACTATACATGCATTTTTAATAACAGTTGTGTACACGTGTTTTTATCGTAGCAAAATTTTTGCGCTAGAAAGAAATACCCAACGTAGATTGGTTTTTCCGCAGTCGGGAGACTTGACATTAAATATTTTTCTCGACAGATATAATCTCGTGACGAAGGGACGCGATATATGTGTAGACGTGGCATAAAAAGGAAGAACGGAAAAACTGCAATATTGCATAATAAATTATGCGTCAAGTAAAAATACTGTTGCGTTTCGAACGATCGTTTCGAGTCACTGGATTTTTATTTTTATAAAATAACTAGTAGACACGGTGCACTGGAAATTATCGGTATGATCGTCGTTAGTGTAAGCGAAGAACGTCGTAAACGTTAAACATAGCGTTGTCTCGATGTTTCATTATTTTGCTTAAAGCATTTACGAAGGAATGTGATTACGTAATGCGAGAAACATTTGTCAGATCTGACACGTAAATGAAGAAAGATCCGACAAATGGAAGAAATACGTATGTTGAATTAACAACAATCGAGTATTTTATTACCAGTCCACTTATTATAAATTATTAAAAAAGCTTGAAAAATCGTATTTTATTTCTTTTTTCATGGGAGAAAATACTGCCTAATCAATTATAATAATCGTTTGATATGTTTAATAGAATATTTAATTTATTGACGAGTTTCCAGCAATCTTTTAAATCCAATACCATCTTTTTCTTATTGTAAATGCAAAAGAAATTAAAGTAGCTTTCTAACTACATTTTGATTGGTAATCCTTTCACTATCAACGCTATTTACACGTGAATCCAGAAATTATACAGACATTTCCTCTCTAGAAGGATGCATGTACCTTCTCTACTCTGTATATTTACAGGAAATTCAAAAAAAAAAAAAAAAAAAAAAGAACAAGATACATAGAATATATATAGCAAAATAAAATAGATAAAATAGAATATCGAAAATATAGTACGCGCTGTAACATTTAATAGATAAAGCAATTTTCTATTGAAATTCTACTTATTCATAAAACTATAAATTTGCATAAATATTCAAATAATAGTGTGGCTACCGTATCAAAGCAAGATCGTAAAGACGAACACAGTAGAACGATCTGTGGTGCAGCAGGCGAAAGTCGTGCCTTTAATTATTATCGGCCAACCCGACGGCAATTATGCTTCGACGTCCTGACCAGTCTTTCAGTCACCCCGACGCGACGGCGCTGATAAATTTTTAATCGGGCAAGCAAAGAGACGACTGGGGCTGCGACGCATCGGCTGTAGTCTCAGTCACCAATTTAGATTATGATCTTCGGCATTATACTGATAAAACGATAGGGTTCCCTGGATTCTCTAATAATAGTTGCGCGCGTTGTTGATCACACTGTATAAGGGGGTTCGTGGATACGTAGTGCCGCGTAAATGCGAAGGAGGGTTGTCGAGAAAACCTTGTTTGCCGTCAGCACGTGCTGTTCCACACCCTATCGATCTCTAACTAAATTAAATGGCTGGCGTACTATTGCTTAGACATCGAACGAGAAACGACACTCTCGCTCTATTCGCTACAGACGAAATCTTCAGAGAGAAGGATCCTCGTCCGTTAATTGTTCTGCTTGTGATACGATTTTGTCGATTTCTTGTCGATGATTGGATAACTCGTGGATTTTTATGCACTGTTATGAACAGAAGTACAGAAATGAAAACTATATATGAAATTTATTTCTGTCGTTAAAAATTATTATTTTATATATTGTAATCTGTGAACTTTTGCGTCTCTAAATGTATTAAAGGACAAACAAATTCTTATTATAAGATTTTATGTTTTACGAAGATGCCCACAATTTCTTTAATCCATAAAATACAAAGAAAATTCTCCTAGAACGAGCGCCTTCTGTCACATATAACCGAATACAAAAGACAAATATTTCAATATGTTAAGGGTAGACGCATTATGCCACCCTCCTCGTTCAGCCTTCACCCCAAACGGGAAACCTTAACCTTCTATAACATCATATGCCTTGGATGTTTTACGTATGTAACCTCATCCATATTTGACAAGACTTCTTCTGTTTACTTGTCAACGTCCCATCGTATTATGTAATCTGATTGTTCACTTATTAATATCTATTAACTTATAAATTATAACAAACTATATCGTACCATAGAAACGAGCCACCGATGCTTTCTACAAGTACAAAATAAGCTACGTTCTCTCGTGAAACTCTGAGAAACTCTAACGGATTTCTTGCCAAACTTAATTCGTTTACATTGACAAACCTAAAATAAGTTTCGATTTATAAATCGACGACACCGCCGAACAAACGTCCACTGGCAGTTACAAGAGCAAGTCGAGTCAGCTCGTAGCTCCAGCATTCCAGCGAGTCTGGAAACGCGGAAAATACCGTTGCCAGGAAACACGAGGGGAGAGAAAGAAAGAAAGGAGAGCTCGATTCCGCGAAGCCGCGTCGTAAAACGATCGAATCTCGAAAATTAGAAGCTTAGAAGAAATCGTTCGACGAGCGGCGTGCACCAGCACGGAATGTACTCGCTAGCCTTGGCTCGTAAGACGGGTTTCAGTATGCTCGCCACTGCATTTCGCTGGATGTACGCGGCTAACACGGTACGTGCTGCGAAATCCTGACCGAGATGCACGAGCATCGTCGATACTACGTTTCCTTTCTCGATGTATGTACACGCTATCGTTCATCAGCGCATATCGGAATATTTTGGTAGGTTTGTAGCAACAACGTGTGAATTGTACGAAAGCGTACGAATTAATAGGAGATTGATAATTGAAAGAAACATTTACAAGAATTTTCATGGAATCACTGGATCGTACGTTTAAATTGGATATTAAAGGCACAGCAATAATATGTTCTATTAGTTATTATACAGAATGATTCCAGTAACTGAGAAATGGTACTTTTGCCGATTTGCAGCAACGATACGTGAATTGTACCAAAGTATACGAATTAATGGGAAATTAACGATTGAAGAAATATTTGTAACATTTTTTGTTGAACCGCCAGATTATATTAATATACAACGCTCTTTATGGAACCATTAGACCATACATTTAAATTAGCTGTTAAAAGAAATGGCAACAATACACGTTACTACTTATTGTACGGAATGATTTCGAAATTAAGGTACAAGCAGAAAGGTGGCGATTTCCCGTGTAGAAATAAATCGAAAATGTGCTTCGCACTCGACAAAGAAAAGTTCGAAAACACGTGCGCTTTATGTAAATGAAGTTGTCTAATTTGTTCATTCGAAGCTTCGTTTTTGAGAACATGAAGTTCGACCATGTTTAGTTAAGGTACACGCGAACTTGGTACTCGACAAACTTTGAAATCCGATTTTCTCGAATACAAGGGCGTATTATAGCAACTTGGGGCAAGAACAAGTGTTCGAATACTTTTGAACGATAGTGTATTTCGCTATATCTTTCTCCTTCTGTCATCCATATGAAATTCCTCCCTTTTTCTCAGCGCCGTACTCGCGTTTCGACTTTTCGTGGTAACTTTGTTTCGCGACAGTAGGTCGAACTGTCGAAACACCGTCAACTATGAATAATGTATGTCAGGAGACGTAGTCTCCGTCGAAAATTCGATTTCGCCGTTGCGGTGGAATAAATTGCTTCTCCTCCTCTTTCTTTTTGCCTTCATCAACGGGTAATTTGCTCTCTTTTTACCAAGATAGTGTTAGAACGCTGGATAATGGAATTTGACGAAAAGAATTTTAAACTGTCTGACTCTTACTCTTGTATATTCGTGTGATTGTCGCGGAATATGTGATGATTTAAGAGAAGCGGGATTACGCGTAGCACATGGTAGTTCACCGACGTGTAGATAACAAAATTGCAAAGTACTTATCTTTCTTCGGTTTTCATAAATAGAAACTAAAGCAAACGGAAACAGACGAAAAGTTAAAAATTATTTATATATTTCATTAATTATTCATATACAAAATAGACGTACGATATATTTTGAAGCAAGAAATACATAACACGTATATGCTTCCTTTTTCTTCTAATTCTCTCGCCATGTTCATTCCTTTTGGGATGTGAACTTGACGTGACAGCTATCGTATGAAGCATCAATTTCCGCTAATAGCAATTTCTATAGTACCTATCATTCACTCTACCAGACATCATTTCGAGGAAACAGCCATATTTTTTTAAGCAGTTGACAGTAATTGAAAACTTAATTACAATATAAATTCCAAATAAAGGGAAAATTATATTATAATGAGAAATATTACGAATAAATGGACTATTTAATTAACATTTAATCATGAAAATAATCTACTTCTCATTGAACCAATTATAAAGTATCCATTACGCCAATCCAGATATCATAACAGCCGAAACTCACGTAACATTTCGAACCAAGTACGGTCTATCCGCAATGCAGAAACATTAGCTATCCGCATAAATCACACACACTATTGTACCACACTAAAAGCTGTAGAGAGAGGAACAGGGGTAATCGTGATTTCTGTACCGACATAATACCGTCGTCAAGATTCGATTTTTATTTAATTTCGTGGCGAGGTTAAGGTTACGTGGATCTCTTTCGGAAAATTCTATATCGGCTTTCAACAAGTGCGGCTGAATGAGATTTTAAAAGCGAGTAAAACGGGTGCACGTGGCCGCGTTCATTTCCGCGTGATGCCAATCCATTGGCACGTGAATCTCGTTTTCGCGGCTGCGTACCATAGTAAACCGAAATACACGGGTCAGAATTCCATAATTAAACAGGACGAGGCAAACGATATCCCTCGTTTCCACGCAGAACGTTCCATCGAATTAGTTTGCTACAATTTATTGTCGGTAATGTTATCGGTTACGCGGGTGTCTCAGTATTATTAATATTTTCGGATAACGTGTATCTGTCCGACCAATAATTCCATGCTGGAAATTAGCGAATTTGGATATACGGATTGTACGTTCCAGCTTTGACCTCGTTTTGAATTTAGTTTTCGGAGAGAATTTGATTCAACGTGTTTACCTCTGATTAGGTTTTGGTCATTATTTACAGCGCTATGTTTTAACGAATATTTTTCATTGAAAATCTGTCTCTTTCTGTATCGTAAAACGCTACTTGTATAAATGATTACATAAATTGTTACGAAAATATCTTCTTCAAAATTTCCTGCCTCTTATTTTGGCACTGTAGAAAGAAATATGTATAAATTTCGTACTATTCGCTAAACGTAGTCACTAAATAACTTGATCACGCGAGGAAGACAGACTGCTACTGCTTATTAAAATTAAACGCGTGGTATACGTTTTTTAACAAGCACTTATTTTCGAATAAAAAAATTCTAAAACGAATTTAAAAAATAAAACATGATTTAAATAAATCTGGTTAAATTAGATCACCGTGATAGGGTCCGAGTAAATGAATCAAAGTAAATAAAATTTAAAGTCTAATAAGTATCTCATCATAGCATTCTAACTTCGATCGAATTCCTGCAACAAAGCTTCTCATCGCGTGCATTAACCCGCGAGCAAAACCGCCACCAGCATCCACCCATTCTCGGTCAAAGATAGTCATAGCTGTAGGCCTTGTCCATTTCCAACCGCTATCGATACCTTATATAAATCCCGCAAAGACTTCTCTTTTTCCTCTCAGCGTTGGAATTCCAAGGAGCCGCAAATGTCTCGTAGAATCGATTCCAGTTGTCATATAGTAGGTGGAAGCGATATAACGAGGTCGTAAAATCGGTCAGTAGTTAAAGTTTACGAATTTGCTGATGTTACCAATTAATATTTATCTAGAGTTTCGCTCAAGACCCTACGATGTCAATTCGAAACTTACAGTTCTTGCTTCCTAGTACATCTACAAAAATTGTCTACTTGTGGAAGAAAATAATTATAATCCATTAACTTACTAACTTACATTCTGAAAACTTCGATTTTATGAAAGTAGAAATAAAAACTGACTAAAGTGCCTGCGAGTTAACTCCCAAATCGTTCCGTTGGATCCTAGATAACTGTACTAATTTACATCAGATTATTAAAATTTAGGGTATCTATTCATTTTGTATTTTACATTCTCCGCGATAGAGATTAGCGATACAAGTAAATTGAATTAAGAATTCTAAAATTATGTAATCTCAAACTCTTACAGTCTCCAACAGGCTAACGATATCAATTGAGTGTTAACACAAGTTGCAAACTTAATCCGCTTCGACCTTCACGATTTTACAACCTCGCTGTATCGCTTCCATCTACTATGTATATATATATATGTATCTTGATTCGATTTACTCTCTGGTAGCCACGTGGCCAAACGTCCTCGCGGTTTGCCAGCACGCAAGACACGAGGCTGTTCGCACGTGCCACGATTAACAGATGCAAGAACTCGTCTGATCGTCTCTCGGTATAACGGGGAGAAAAAATAAAAACGCCGGTTAAAAGGGGTGGGGGGTGTGGAATAAAAGTTGGCGGAGAAGAAGGGTCTTTAGACTCCATTGTTCGGCGTGATCGCGCCATTGCCGCGTTTATTATCCTTTGTACCGTGTCGAGGCTCGTTGCCAGAAGGCCCTCGGGATCGCCAAATTCGATGAAATGTTTGCAGCCACTTAGATCTGTAGCCTGTGTGCGATAGCACCCTTTCATCAAGGCAGATCTTTTGTAGGACCAGAGTGGCCTGCAACCGATTGCAAACATTCGTAGTTCCGCTCCAACCGGAAGGATTACATTGTTCTCGAGTGGAACGTGTCTGTCCTACCACCCTCTCAAATTCGTTGTTTCTTTGTTTCTTACTTCTGTTGTGGTTAATTCCTGTGCGATTTCACGCCGCATACGGAGATTCTCTTTCATTGTCGAATGAGAGGGACGTAGAAGAGATTGGAGTTATAGATATGTGAATTTTCCTGCGAACTTACAATTTTGAGAATATAATTGAAGAAGTAGAACCTTCATAGAAAATTGTTTTACTCGTTGACGTCTGGACATTTTATATATTTTTTCATATTACACGCATTCTCTGTAATTTTGCATTTTCAAATTTCCTATCAAAGCATAAAGATCTAGGGTTTATTCATAGGTATATTAGGACACTTACTGGTTGGATAGTTAAAAGTTTGGTTTTGAATAATTGCTCGGAGATTATTACTGCATCCGAAATCTTGTATCGAAGAGAATCTACTTACTCAAATATTCAAATAAAATAACACAATATAACATATATAGAATATACGTCCTCTTTCCTTCACCGCGATCGTAGGCCGCAATCTCGAAAGTTGGATCGGCAGCGTTTAACGAGCTAGATCGTATCTTTCCGGGAAAACGCGGTGGTTACTTTCGCTCATGAATAGATCGCGGATGTTTACACATTTATGGAAAATTTAAAGATGAAAAAATTCGCGGAATGCATACAACGTGCTAAGCTATATAAAATATTCAAAGTAGAGTGCTCATTGCAATATCTACCGACTGCACTGAATTATCATTTAAGATTCGTTTCTTTATTTATGTTCATAGAAATATGAATTTGCATAAACATCTGCAGTCTAGTCATGAATAATTGATCAGTAAATGCAATAATGCGATGTTTATTCTCGTTGATCCTCTTGTTTACTGTAGATATTTGTTAATAAATTTTATGCGGAAATGGTTAATCGTAACGGATGCGCAATGAATTTTTCTTCGTAAATGGAAAATTCATTTCATTGAAATTCATTCCATTAGAAATCTGCTGAATTACAGCCGACAGGACGGTTAATTATTTTTATTATTTTCGGCGACATAAAAATCCTTTCTATACATAGCGAATAGCATTTTATACATATCTATACTGAAACCGAGTGATCATTTTTCCCAACCACTTTTCACGAGATCGTATTTTCTATTCGCGTATGTGATCAAAATAGAAAATTCGCCAGGAGTAGCTCTTTGAAAACCGCGAAGAAAAATCACGGAGTACAGCGAATTATACTTCAAAGTGACACTGGCTGTTCCGGAAGCGGGGCCATCGTGTGGAAACCCCGTTTTCGCGGTCGTGCAGAAACTTTTTCACGGCAATTTGTCCACGGGGGTGGAAAACGAGCCGCTAGTCGAGTTTCGTGAGGACTGTGAAAACTTTTTTAATATAAGGATTCGGCCTGGCCTTCTCCTCGTGGCATCTGCACAGGGCTCGTTCACTTTTCGTCTAGTTATTTTGCATTCGAGCGAAACTTTCGTCGTCGTCGAATAAAACAACCGTCGGATTCTGGATCCATTTCAGAAGTCACCGGCCAAACGACGTAAAGTCGGGACAAACTTTTCAATGGTCACTTAATGGATTCTTTCTCTCTGGCTCGAAAGGACCATTCGGTTGCTCGACGTTAATTGTAGTAGGGATATATACAGGGTGTCTAAAAAGGAAGACGATATTTATATGGCATGATTCTAGACAGTAGGACAGCGAAGAGAGTCCATGTACAAAAATTGTTTCAGGCTTATTTTGTAAGTTAAAAGCAATTTTATTTTATGCTGAAAACACTTTTTTTTCTTCTGTTCGAGACGCTTGTAAAAGTGGAGTAGACGCAAGGAATTATTAGGTGTTACATATTAAGACGTTTAGATATTATAAAGATAAGATCTTACGTAAACGATGAATTTATATATTAAATGTTATAATAAGAGATAAACAGTATATATTTTTAGGAAATTATTAACAGCTTTAAGAACTTAATTTATTTTCCTATCTTAGATTAAGATAGATAAGGATCGCAGAATCTGAAATACGTAAAGAATGTTTAACGTCGTAATAAAAATCTTAGATATCTTTATGATGCTGGGATTAAATCTTTTCTCGTACATTTCTTGTTATTTGATTTCAGATTTTATTTTAGATTTTGTATCACGTATGAAGTTTCTCGAGCTTTGTGTTTAATTCACTCAAGACTTTTACAATAAGATTTAAGTTTCAGGAGTCGAAAGAGGCATCGTTTGATCCTTAACCTATCACGTACTTCTTGTAACTCGTACAAATGGCTTTCGCAAATTCTTAGCTCGTTATCTTACGTAAACCTACAATTCGATCAGTTAATTATTCGCTTGATCTAATATTACATCGTGTACGAAATCAAGATATATCCTGATACTAACGAATCGTAGCGTTGTATCAAGCTTTCCAAGCTACTTGGTTGCTGCTTCTTAATTGAAAAGGGTATAGCTTTCCAGGGAGAGAGAAAATACGCGACGGTAAAAAAAAAGAAATGAAAAGATTTCGTATTCAAAGAGCTCTTTGTCGGAACAGTCTACCCTGAGCCGTGCGTTTTACCCTTGGCAAGAACGCGAATACCACCAGTTGGACGAAAGTTTGCGTTTTTAATTAACCGGCTGCGGTCCCGCGCCCTTTTTCCACGGCTGGTAATAGCGAAATGGAACCTGTCAATCGAAATGCCGTATATTTCCGTGCAATTCCGCAAAAGTGTATTTTTAATAGCCCACTGATATATTTTTATACAAAGTCTTCTAAGAGTTGGAAAACTCGTTATATTCTTAAATAATGTTCTTCTCTGAAGCGAACTTTCGCGTAAGAAAGCCAACGCAGAATGGCGATAAAAATATAAATTTGAATTTTGATTTTCAAAGTAACATTCATGAGGAAACAAAGGGTCAATGCCTCCCTCAACGAACACTCTAAAAATCAAACGTACAATACGTCCAAGTAATTTCTCAAAAAGCAGTAATCACTGCTATTAACGAAAATATTTGAAGAAAAATTTAGTGAATTTTTTGAAGAGAGATCATATCCAATGAAATGCCACTCTTTCTTCATTCTCTTCTTCGAGTACTATTTCCAATGGCACGTTCAAATTACAATACTTATCCCACGAATGCACCGTATCTTCGTTTCTGATGGCCAGCTTTCAGAATTCAAAAATTACCCTTATAATGCACCCGGGATTGCAGTAATTCGTTTCATTCGGAAAATTATACCTCTACTTTACTTCCTTCAGCGGAATATCCGTTAGCCCGTGGACGTAGTAACACGTTGTTTTACTACATTCCTGCTATTTCATTACACGTCAATGCACTTCTTGCGGGATGAACGACGACAGTAACGATTCGACTGAATTTACCGATATTGGATATGAGGTTGTTCGTTCGAATTTTATGAAACGTCATGTATTTCTGTGTTGGATGTAATTAGCGTGTTCTATGAAATAAAAAATGCGAGGAAAATAAAGTAAAAATTCAATTTCAAGTTTTCACCACGCTGCTGATTTTTCTGTATAATCATACTTTCATGAGTATTCTATAATTAATTATTTATAAATTCCGTTATATCTGTCTTCATAGAAATCTTTCTATTCATATATTTTAATGTTATCGCTAGACAAATTGATCTTTTTACTATCTTATTCCTAAAATTTCAGATAAAATTGAGATTTTACACGTGTAAACGATTCCCGATTTATTCCTCAAAATTTTTATTAAATGTCATCCAACGATATTATATTTTCTTAATAGAATATATACTTCTATAAATGCTTACATGCGTTTTATGTTTGTAACATACACATCTTCATAAAAAATTATTCAATTTTTTTTTAGATACACGTATGCGCCCCATGTAGTGACAAAATTAACATCACCTAAAATAGAAGGTTGCCCACATGAGTGACACTGTCGCTCAATAAACCACCCATTACTTCAGACCCACATACTATACATTCAGTAAAATTATCACCATCAACTCCCACAGTTTTATTTTTCAATGTGTCCAAGCAGTTACAATCTACTTCAACTCGTATTTTCTATCCCACTTGCAATTTAATTCTCCTTTGTCCTTTTAACAAAGGCTTTGTGACACTGTTTAGTCGGTAGTAAAAGATGAATTAGTTTATTTTGTCCATGGAAGATGCGAAGCTATCTCAATATAAGTGCTCAAGTATCTTTAATGCCAGTACACGATAATATCTTTCGAAACTAAATGAGATTCAATGACGAAGGAATTATATTAATAATTACATTAATTGATGAATCTCAAAGGCAAAAATATTTTTAATCGATGAATTAACTCGATTTCATGAATTCAGAGACTACATAAAATAAAGCAGATATGATGTAGATATTTCGACAATGTAATATTTATAGCTTCTCATAAATTTAGTATATGCAGTTTCAATCGATGTTTAACTAACTTTCCTATCAAAAATAACAGCGGCTCTTTACCGACAATAATCTTTAACTCTCAAACCTCCAATTAAAAGAAATCTCTCTAACTACGATTTTTCATATTCACAAGGATCTAGTAGACTAGTTATAAGGAATTAAGACACGAAAGTACATCTCCGATATAAATTAATTCTCAAAGTTTCGATAAAGATAAAAATCTCTAATCAGTTATAATGTCTCGTTGTCACAAAGGACCGACTACAAGCTTAATTCAAAATTCGCACGTCATTACCGTGATAGCACTAATCCTCGAAATTCCCAAAGCGGCTTGTCAATTTCACGATAACGAGAGCACAATGTAGCGGCGCACAAAGCAAAAGTGCATCGAGGTGCAGCGAAACGGCCGATTGGCTCCAGAACCATCGCGAACGTTTTATAGCATATACATGCTGTATCTCGCAAGTACATACTATCTTCGTTGTTCTTCCACGCCTTGGTGTTGCCACGGTGCCTTTTACTTACCATCCGCTCGCCATTAGCATGAAACTCACAAACCAACGGAAAACCATCTTCCAAGTATCGCATTTGCACTGGTCGCGCTATTAATCCTGCTTTTCACTCTGTTTCACGTTCATCTTTGTCCATCTTTTTTCTCCTTTTTCTTTGTTGCACGATGGTTTCGTTGCACGAGAACGACCATCGTGAATGAGACTGGAAAATCGCTTGGTTCACGGAGGACACTAGAGAAAAGTCGGGGTCACTCGGTTTTAGGATCGATCATACGCGCCTTTAATGACGTGTTCTGGTAAAAGGAAGTTAACGTGCGAAAACTTGTCGAGATAAACGCGTTTAAAGCTTTGCCTTCTCCAGTGGGATTGTCTGTGTTTGCTTTTCAGCTGTTTTAGGTCCCAGAAAACAGCAAAGCGAAAGAAGACACACGCACAGTTTACCTCTTTGACGAAACAAAATAGTCGATCCTCTTATCTTTTTAAAGGTGTTTTGTCATTTCTATCAATGGAATAAGTAATTGACTTCTCCCTCTTGTTTTTCGAAGATGTTTTGTAATACTTATTAACGTATCGCGTAATTGCTTACTTCCATTGTTAAATACATAATTTTAATTGCGACTTGTGAAGTCAATATCTATTTTATGAAAACTATTTCGTAATTAGGAGAATATCTAATTTAGGTTGGTCTCGTTGGAAAGAGCATGCTTCTGTCTATAGAGACACATAAAAAAAAAAGTGAAAATCGATTCTTTCCCACCTTAACCCCTTTTTACTTGAGCACGTCACACATAAATATGTCCTGTACCTTGGGAAATGTAACGCGTGTTCGATTAAGTTGCAATACTTTGTTTTTTCGTTCGAGTGTTACGGAGTGTGACAAGGAATCGAAGAAACTTCATTTTAACATATATCCGACCGGAAGACGAAGTTTCGTCAATTCATTGCCAATCGACAGCGATCAAATGACGAATATTCGTTGATAAATAAATGACTCTGGTTTCTTTCGATCGAAGTAAATTAAAACGAGATTTCTGCTATGTCGTTTCTATATGAAACATAGCGAATCCGCAAATTGTGTCAAAAAATCGCCAGCCTTTGGCGGGATATGTGTTAAGGTTGAAGGGATTAAAGGGAGAAGGTGAAGGGCAAGGGTGATCGCGAAGTGTAGGGTAGATCGAGGGTTGAAAGCTGTGATATTTAATTTGTGTGGTTATTTTTACGGTTGGTGTATTTTTATAGACCAATTTTATTTTAATCACGCGCGCATTCTGATATTTGATATTTGGTTGGATATCTGATTTTTGATTGAACATCCGTAGTCTATTATTCGCGTAAAGCTAACACCTTAATTTTGCATATAACTGGAAGATTTATAACAACAAATAACCTGTGAATTTTTATGCAAATCCATATTTTAATGAACGTAGATAAAGAAACGAATGGACGGTTTAATCATCCGGAGTCTAATAATGAGAATTTCTATAACTCATGTACAAGTTCTTCGTTGTCCATGGCTATGCAACTTAGCCTCACTCGCTGATATTCTTCGAGCATATTACGAATAGATATTCGTTTGGATTTCGTGGAAGTGTTACGCTGCGAGCGATTAGCATCCTTTCGTTATAATGCTACACGGTGCATAGAAATGTACGTCGTTCTATGAATAATTCTAGGACGTTCGACTAGCGCTCCTCTTTGTGATCAGCAATAAAATTTCAATGAAACGAACCTGTCTTGTTTGAAAAAATACTCTTATAGGGTATTTTTAGACTTCTTATAGACATAATTTTTGTCAAGATACAAATGTTTAACGATACAATTTTTTAAATACGTTATACCGGTCGTGAGTATTTTCAAACCGGAGATTTCCCTCGATCTTATTTGCTTGTCCGAAGGCATTTACGTTTTAAGATCACAATCTTAAATTTTCCGTAAACGTATAAAAGTTCGCAGTCGATTAATGAGTTATAGTCCTCAAAGAAAATACATCTTTGTATCGGTTTAATTCAAATTCCGTATTAATTATGTTTTAAAGTAAAGCTGGACGTACACGGGTAATTTCGTTATCGATTTAGTAAAACGGTACCCGTTTCACGTTCAGTCGTTCTCCCCCGATTGGAAAAGTTCCCATTACTTTTGCATCAACAATGGCGTAATCGTATTAGGCGTTTTATCGCGGCCGGAGGGAGTCCCAGCATCAAATATGCATTCGGGATCGCGACGAGCAGTCACGTTTCAACCGACTACCGTTCTTTTCTCTCGTTTTTCACCGCACGTTTCTGTCGTAGGCCACACGAAAGTAGAATGAATGACGCCCCTAATTTCGTTTCACACACAGCTCGTACAACATGCTTCTCCTACGCTTTTCATAAACTGCCTTTTGTAAACGTTAGAGCCCGCCTGCTGTTATGTATATGTATACTGATATACTGGGTGTACCCAGTAGTCATGATAATATCGGCAAGTGGACGATCCTACGTGGTAAGATAAGTGAAAAATATAGAATTTTATTCATAGAACGCTTCGTTTCCGGAAATATGAGATTCGATGATTTATCGACTACGCGTGCGACAAACCAATTAATTTCTGAGTAAGCGCGTTGAAACTTCATTTTCCTGAAAACGAAGCCTGAAATGGGCAAATCTTATTCTACGTTTTTTACAGTTTAGTTTCGCGCTTTAGTAGAATAACCAATTTTGCATATACTGAACGAATTTCCAAATTCGATTTCATCAAAAAACAAAGCGCCGTATGAACAAAACGTTACTCCTCTATATTTTCGATCTATGTTCTCGCTTAGAAACACTACCTTGTCGTGTGTACCGTGATTATTGGAATACTCTGTATATATTACAAATACGAAAACGAACAGCCAGCCGCGTTTCTCTCTGTTCTACGTTCGTAGTATGATACGAGGTATTTAATTGGAAATAAGTTGACAGCACGATTGATAACGTTTCCTGATTCTATAGAAATAGTTGATTTGCTGTATGGATAGTCGAGCCAGTTTCATTCTGATGAATAGTCTTTGTTAATGAAGTTACGGCCAAGCTCGGTGCTCGGTTAATTGCGTTAAATTAGTAGAGAACATCCAGACCGAAGAATAATGCTCGTTGTTCGCCGATTTATCGGCGTGCATTGATTTTGTTCGTTCGGTTGCGTGTGCCTATGCAACTCGTGAGAAATTGTTGGAAAAATGCACATGGAATTCTGATATTTAGGTCAGGTTACGGTTCTATTCTTAAGCGAAGGTTTGGGTGGATGATGTTGCGCCGTTTTGTTTGAAGTTTGTTTGTTACAAGTGCATTTTGCATTTGTTGACGAGAAGAGGACAATGAGGATGATTTAAACTTAAAAGGGATATAGATGGCTTCGATATATCGATAAAAATTAAAATATCAAATCAAAGATAGAAATTACACACAGTTTAAAGAAGTTTACGGAATGATGAATTATGTTATCTTCAACTCATTGTATTCTTCTATGAAACTGCGAATTTTTATGTTGATTCTTCTGGCTTTTACGTACATTTTGTAAATTTACAATATGTATATCGTTATATCGATAAGAAATTATTAATTAGATACGACAATTAATTCGGTGTTTTTTTTTTTAAACTAAATTGAAATTTTATTTATGAATCATGTAACATAAACGTAATCGTGAAACCTGCAATTAGCTATGGTTTCTCTCACTAGTACGCAAAATTCTAGTGCTTGTGGGGAATTAAACAGTAACATTACTAGCATGCAGAAGCTTGAAAATAATTTCAAATTCTTTAACGCGAAGATAAGGAACATATCGGTTGATAAAGGCTGTCTGTCATCCGCGTTTAAAGTCCTTGATTGGATTAGAACGATGGGTCTAAAAGAGGACACCAGAAGAACATACCACGTAATTTAGATCGTATCTACGTATCGAGAGTAAGCGTATCAATTTGCATATATAAGAATTAAACGCATATGTTATGAAGAGACGCGAGTTATTAAATTAATGGAGATTTTTCTGTTATCAGGTATTAGCCCAGATATTAGAATTATCTTACTATGTTGTTGACATCAATGATACCCGTAAATAGAAATCGCATAAATTACGTTTCTTGCTAATAAAGATTATTTGCAGTGCAACGAAAAGTTGAATATTTAATATAACGTATTCGTATGGAATAAAATTTTGTATTTCACGATTTTCTTATAAGAGACTTAAATGTCAAGGGGTGCACGTGGGTATATTGAATTATCATCTTGAAAAAATTAGCAGAACCATTGAGAAAGTGCTCTCCATCGCACTAATTAAAATAATTGGATTAACCACTGAGTCTATTTTAACTACGTAGATAATTAATATTTTAAAACACGAACTCCACTCGTCTCGTTATCATTACGTACTATAAAACATTTTCAACTCCAAAAAAAAAAAAAAAAAAAGAAAAAATCACATCAAGTTCTTCTACTCGCGTAACGTTCCTGCTTCATATATGTTTATATTAAACCAGAAAATATTACGAAAAATAAATAAGAGGGATTCAGAGAAGAATTTCCAAGAAGCTTTCTCTCTCTATTTTAACATTATTTTATTTCGAATTATCTCTCTTGGAAGTCGTGATCGTTTCGAATCAGTTTTCTTTCTCGTTCGTTTTCTTTTTCTTCCTCCGATTTTCATAAAAAAGCGATCATACCCTGGTGATTAAAGATGCCGACATGAGTGACAGCTTAGAGACAAGGATATAATTACGATCCTCGGTGGTTGATACTTTGTCGAGGTTTTTTACATCTCCAGGGTTTTAATTAACTTTTCCGTAAGTCGCCATTGCGGATACGGTTTCGGCCGCTAAAACCACGACGCGCAGGAATGTGTGCATTAATTCTTGGTGGCTCGGTGTTCTACTTACGCGGTCGTGGATAAAAGTTCTTGGAAAAGCTTTAACGTCGCACCATTCATAGAATTCTTTTTACCAACTATCAAATAAATCTCTGTTCGCGATTGTGCCGCGTTTGCGTTAAACCTAGAACGTTTTTATTCTTCGCATACCAGATTCCGTTTTTCTTATTCTTATTACGTCGAGAAATTGAAATTTTTGCTATCTTTCCAGCGTCAAGCGTGAATTTTAATTATACGCTAGAGAACGAAATTTATTTGAACGAAATTGTAGTTAGTGCTTGATGAAATGAAATGTTACCGATTGAATCCACTTCTCTCAGCGTGAACTTCTATTATGGTGAAGTATGGTTTTAGTTCTGAGAACGATATTTGAGTCAAACTAATTCGATGATGCAGAATTTCAAGTCATTCACATTTGAAAACAGATTATTTAACTCATCGTATCAAAAGTGTTAAGACACTTTTTACTTTCAAGAAAATATTGTTAAATATCGCATGAATGTTTGAACTCTCTCTCTCTCTCTCTCTGGTCGCCCTTATCTTTAGTTATTTTAACAAATTCTATACAAAGTCTCGCGTTTTTTTCATAAGAGAGAAAGATGGTAGCATGTTCTGTGAGAAAAAAAAAAAAAAATAGGAGAAAAATGTCACGCAAATATTTTTTGTCATCATTTTTTTGCTACAACAGCTATTTTTATTGTAAGTTATTAATACAACGTATACGCGCCTACGTTTACCATACATCACATATTTTTTTCTTTTTATTTTTACTCATGGGATGTATCGACGTTATTTTGCTGGTAAACTTTCTACATTATGTAGATTATATGATGTATAAATACGAATATAAAGTAGTTAACATTGTATAATTTATAACTTAATATCGTAGCGGTGAAACATTTTTAGGAAAATATACACTTTCTTCTCTCATTTCTCTCGATCGAGAAGATAGAAAAAATTACTAAAACACGTGGGAGTAAATTATATTCGATTCGTAGAAAGGTAGTAGCATAAAAATATGTTAGTGCTAGGTTACACCTGCTTATTATTCAAATTGTATATTACAAAGGTGTAATTTTTGCCTGCTGTTTTTACCAAGCAACTCAAATAGGATCGCATTCTACTCACGCCCTGTATAGACAGGTAAAATTGTATTTGCTAGTATCTTTCCTTCGAGTCTCTATTCCTAGTAAAGAGAATTTTAAATATTCGACTTAATCCGTCTCACGTAAACCCATAAAAATGGAATCTATGAAATCCTAGGAATTTTTATTTTTCCGATAATTTGGAAAGCGACCAACTTAATGCGATACCTTTCGTAAATGTCCGAACGTTTCTATCTACGTGATAAAATGACCACAAATGACCAACAAAATTTATCTCAGTTAATGAATGTTGGAATACTAGTCTTATCCATTATGGACACGTACAACTTTCTAGACGAACCTAATTGATATACGATAGATTTGTCATGAATCCACGACATTCCACGGATAGCCAGGATATATGTGTCAAGACTCCAGAACTGGAAGTGACATTCGCTCGTTCCACTTTCCGAGAGCCCTTGAACTCCTTTTTAAGTTCCCACACGAATTGTTTTGCGTTCGTGTTGCCTGATAGTCTGTATTTAAATCAAGAGGGTCGCGTTAACCCTTTATCCGCCCACCGATATGCTTTCGCAAATTGGATTTTAAATTCCTGTTTTAACCGACTCTACCCATTATCCTTTTCCAACAGATCTTCTTCTTATTATCTTCTTTAAGTAAACACTTGTATCTCTACTATGAAAATAGAATAAATACAAGGTTTAACGTTGTGTTCGTTCGAAATGCATTTTTGAAATATTATCGAAATTATAAATTAATGGGAAACGAGTGTAAACGTTGCTCGAAAAATAAACTGGTTTTATGAAGAAGTTCGTTTCGTTTCATTTAACTATTACATATGATATAAATTTATAAAATGAATTTATCTTTAAAAAATAAAATTCCTTTTATAAATCAATTTGCTTCATCTACCTATAGAATTTCGTACATGAGATTTTAGTTAAGTAGCTCTGTTCATGAAATTCGAAAAACCGTTGTACAACGTATGTAATCATTTCATAAAAGTTTGCTATGCCAATTGTTCGTGTACCCTACGTTTTCCTTCAAACGAGTGTATAGTGCCACTACGTAATTCACGTGCACCTCTAGAGAGGTTGTTTCCTTTGAATTATCCACTCTTTAACATCTTTTTCTCGATTACAGTTAGAAACGAAGTGGGGCTTGTCCCGATTATGTAAACCATGCTTTTCATCTCTGAAAAATTCAACATTCGCTAGAAAATTTAATAAATATCCTAACAAAATTGAAGCTCTCTCGACGCGGTTGAAAAGGTCACGAGTACCGTATTAGGGTGAGAAATAAAAATTGTAAAAGAAAGAAAAAGGAACGGCTGTTCGACTCGCTTGGCAGCTAAAGGGACCGCGCGAAAGGCAGCCGATGAATCGTGACGCACGGAGGACAGTGTGCACACGATCGTCGGAACGGTGTACCTGCGGAGGAAAGTTTGCCCGATGGCCGAGCTGCGCGAGAAGGAACGGATCTCGGTGTGTTCCATGGCAGCGAGCCGCGGGCTAGAAAGTAGCCGGCGACTTATTGCGTTTGCTGTGGCCTGCTGCATATCTCTCTCGGCTACAACAGCCTCCTCGAAGCCGACTTTGCAACGGCATTTACCGCAAACAGCATCGCTCGAACCGGACCACGACGCCTGCGGTTTCAACTCCTGTTAACATTGACATCCCCGGAATCTTCGACGCCTTTCTATCTCGATACCATTTATCTTGCTCGATTATTTCTTCTTGATTATTCCTGTCCCGATACCATCCGCGTCGTTCCATTATTTCTTTCTTGATTATTTGTTGAAAGAAGATTCCTATAATGGTTGGTTAGAAGCTTTTGGCCGACTTTCAACCTGGTATTCTGCAAGAAATTCGATCCTGTTTACAAATGCATTAGTCGTAACATCTGTTCCGGTGTATATTGAACTATGTAGGCAAGATTAGGATAAGATGAACAGAGGATAAGATAAGAGATTACCAGGTGAACGTACGTATTATTTATTATACAACAAAAATGACGGTTTACGTGATTCGGTGTTACGGTGTAGTATATTTCAATGTATCGTGGCTCTCAGAGCAGAATGTATGAAATTCGCGTGTCAGTGAACGTGTTAGCCAATCAGAAGCGTTGTTCGTGAACCACGAGGGTGCGAGACTCGATGTCGAAGCGTGCCACGCTTCATGGTGAGTCATTCGATCGTGTTTCCGTGGAGTCGCGACTGGTCGAGGGTAAAGTGGTTTCACGAATCGATTTCGATCGTCATTTCCGGGACGAGGGTAAAGTAAAATCGGAAAGAAAGGAACCCGAACCCTACAACTCCGCGGCGACTAGTACCAGTTCAAGTTCCAGTTCCAGTTCCAGTTTCAGTTTCACCGTTGGGTGTCCAAGGCTAACATTCCGGGCCCGATATACTTCTCGAACGAGGAAACCTCGTCGAGTTAGATTACAAACCGAGTTTGCCTACAAAACACGATCCTCTCGCCGTTGGCGATCCTTCATCGTACAACCAGAGACACTGGAATATCCTTACGTCGTTGCATTTTCCAGTCTCGTCAGCCTTGAAACGTTATTCTTAAGAATTCTACTGGGACATCGAGGTTTTCTATATCTTTGATACGAATTTTTATACGTTTTTATAATCGTAAAACAGATTTCAAATTACACGTCTTTGCATCGATAAGAGTTGTAATTGATTCTTGGTCATTTCGGATTTGCCGTATTTCGATTATAAAGCGAAACGATTTTGAATTGGATTGCGTTTTAAATCGCTCTCGAAGTAATTCTGATTTTTTGGGGGATTATGATAGAAACAGACTGTGTGACAGAAAGTTGTAGTACATAGTAAGTTTTGCGATAGCTACTCCTTACTACTGTTTACGTTAAACACGATATAACAGTATATGGAGGAAGATTTATTAGTTCGTTCCTAGAAGTAGAATATACTAGATACAGAGATCTAGAAGATACGTTGGGTAACACGTTTGTACGAGACGTTAATCTTTTTATAAGGATCATAAAATAAGTTGTCCTTTGACATACAGACTGTAAAATGTGTAAACTGTTAAAATATGTAAAATTACCATAGTTTAATGAAAAACAGAGAATAAAAACGTATGATGATATAATAATTTCATCCGCGATTTTACTCTAAAGCATTCATACTGCTAATACCATTACAATTTTACAAATAATTTTATATCTTCGATCGTTCAACAGTAGCTTACGTTTCATTTACTATCCGAGTAATGGAAAATCCAATATTCAGTCGGTAAGGAAAATAGAGACATGACCCGCGATCGATGCAAAACGTTTACCTCATCACGATAAAGTAGGAAACTGCATCTAACTGGTTGTATAATTTACAAAGTCGTTCATAGGCGTCGCCGCACGAATTCGCATATCCGAAACATCCCCTAAATTGATCGTCATAAACATCCCTCTTCCTAAATATCTCTATAGTCGTATTTTTCTTGTTTTATCTATATTACTTGTATCACATTCGCCTAAGAAAATTTCTCATCAAAGAAAAACGTTGAAAAAGGAGAAAAAACTATAGTGAAAGGTGTGCGGGCTGCTTATCTTCGAACGAGTTGCTCCTTGGCGTGGCTGTGGCTGCATCGAGTGCTCGTCGAGTGCCTTTAGAAAACTCGGGACCCTCTCTCGTCGAGACGATCTCACAAAGCCGCTTTTCACGGCGTCGCTTTTGCCTTCGGGTTCCCTCAATAAATGAAAAAAAAAAAAAAAAAAAAAAAAGAAAGAAAGAGAAAAAAACATTCTTGGACCGCGTGTAGTCGCCGTGTGTTCTACGGGCTACTCGAGACCCCCTCGAAGTCAATTTCGAAATTCAATGCGTGAGACGAGAGTGCCGAGAGAGCCACGTTGCTCGCAAATTTCGCGATTTATTGGCCTCGAGAGTATTTGTCTCTCTCTCTCTTTTCTTTCGTTTTGTTTGTCACTGCTGCAATTTCTTGCGAATCCTGTTCGAGATATCTTTTCTTTTGTCGAGTCGATGCCTGAAAGGGTTGCTTGCGAAATGTCGTAAAGATATTCAACGTGAATTTGATCTTTCACTGATACAATTTAATTTTAAATTAAAGGTTTTTTTCCGATTTCTATGGGTCCTTTAGTGTAATTATTATCTGTTTTCCTTTTATTTGGAACTTATACCTGAATCGTTGTTTCTATAATTAATATATTAAACATTGAAACTAATAATTGTTAGTAAGAGTAATATAATGCAACGGAACAAAGATCTATTTTCTATTTACATATAGTACAACGTATTTACGTATAATGTACGAAGATCTTTTCCTTTTGAAAAAAATAAAGTATTTTTGTATAGAGATCAGTTATAAAGCGACTATATGAATTTTCCAGTTTCGCAGATGTTCCCTACTCACGATGCTTCATTTGTTACGATATAAAGTGATACTAATCGTGGACAAAGGTTTCCTCACTTTTCCCATACTGTGGCGATGACCAAGCATATGGCATATAGGAGACGGAAAAGTAATTAATCATATTAAAAAGCTGAGAGCGCGTGTCTTCTACGTGATTTGAAAAATGGAAATTTTATATTAATTATACGTTTGTTGGTGAACAATAATCCATTGAACTAGTCGAAGGTCCGATTCGTTAATAAAAATCTGAAACATGGTAAAAGCTAGGAAAACTCTAAGAAACTTGACGATGCGCAATTTAAAGTTTTTCAAACGCAAATAACGAAATTTTTTGAAACGAGTTTCTTAACTTTAAGCAACGAGCTTGAGATTAAAATCGAAGAAAGTTAATGATTACACGAGACTTTCATGGAGTTCCACCATCGCTTTGCGTTTCTCCGGTTTTCAATTTTATTACCGTGTTGCTTATTGTGCTTATTACTTTCTCTTTTAATTACTTTCCAGATAGTTTCTTCTCTTTTCGTAGTAACGATTTTATGCAAGATTATGGTATACATTAGCTCGAGCTCGAATCAATACCTCCGTTTGAAACGTGTATTCCATTTTTACGCAAAATTACACGAATGCACAATACGTTTTAATATCCTTTTTTTGCGAGTCTGTAAAATGTAATTTTGTATTAATATTCCTTTTTGTAATATCCCATAATATGAATTTTCGAAGCGGAGCCTTTAAAATGTAATAAATCATGCAGCAAACGCAATCCAGTTATAATACTTTGACGCACCAAATTCGTTAAATTTTGCTTTTACAAAATTCCAATTTCGATACTTTAAATCGTTCGTCTCGAAAGAACGTATCTCATTAAAACGAAGATAAAAATCTACTATTGAAAATATCTAATTCCCAACTATTCTAATTTACATAAAGATAGATTCTTTTTCAAAAATGTAAATAAAAAATGCAACAAAATTATTTCTCCGTA
The DNA here is from genome assembly GCF_041682495.2 of Bombus fervidus. NCBI lineage: Eukaryota > Metazoa > Arthropoda > Insecta > Hymenoptera > Apidae > Bombus > Bombus fervidus. The sequence continues at coordinate 12,316,199 of NC_091524.1, forward strand.
CGTTCGTAGGATATAAATTCCTAATATTTCTAAGAGCTATGTCACATACAACAAGATCGTTCATTTAGGCGCCAAATACTATCGTCCAATCGAAAGAAGAAAGAAAGGTAAACAACAAAATAGGAATACAACAAAATTACTTTTCTGTGCGTTCGTATAAATTACCAATATTTCAACGAGTTTTGTTACATCCAACAAGATCGTGCATTTAGGCGTCAAATACTATCGTCCGATGGAAAGAAGAAAGAAAGGAAGACAACAAAACAGGAATACAACAAAATTACTTTTCTGTGCGTTCGTATAAATTACTAATATTTCAACGAGTTTTGTCACATCCAACAAGATCGTTCATTTAAACGCCAAATACTATCGTCCAATCGAAAGAAGAAAGAAAGGAAAACAACAAAACAGGAATACAACAAAATTACTTTTCTGTGCGTTCGTATAAATTACCAATATTTCAACGAGTTTTGTCACATCCAACAAGATCGTTCATTTAAGTGTCAAATACTATCGTCCAATCAAAAGAAGAAAGAAAGGTAAACAACAAAACAGGAATACAACAAAATTACTTTTCTGTGCGTTCGTATAAATTACCAATATTTTAACGAGTTTTGTCACATCCAACAAGGTCGTTCATTTAAACGCCAAATACTGTCGTCCAATCGAAAGAAGAAAAAAAGGAAAACAACAAAACAGGAATACAACAAAATTACTTTTCTGTGCGTTCGTATAAATTACCAATATTTCAACGAGTTTTGTCACATCCAACAAGGTCGTTCATTTAAACGCCAAATACTGTCGTCCAATCGAAAGAAGAAAGAAAGGAAAACAACAAAACAGGAATACAACAAAATTACTTTTCTGTGCGTTTGTATAAATTACCAATATTTTAACGAGTTTTGTCACATCCAACAAGGTCGTTCATTTAAACGCCAAATACTGTCGTCCAATCGAAAGAAGAAAGAAAGGAAAACAACAAAACAGGAATACAACAAAATTACTTTTCTGTGCGTTTGTATAAATTACCAATATTTTAACGAGTTTTGTCACATCCAACAAGGTCGTTCATTTAAACGCCAAATACTGTCGTCCAATCGAAAGAAGAAAAAAAGGAAAACAACAAAACAGGAATACAGCAAAATTACTTTCCCGTACGTTCGTAAGATATAAATTACCAATATTTCAGCGAGTTTTGTCACATCCAACAAGATCGTTCATTTCATCGTCAAATACTCTGGTCCAATCGAAAGAAGAAAAAAAGGAAAAATATCAGGAGAAGAAAAATATCATGGGAGAAAGCACTTAGACCGCTAAATCATCCCTAAACCACAATCCGTAGGAAAATCCGCATCGCACGCGTCCTTTCGTCATCTCATCACGATTACGGTCTCGTGACTCCACCTCGTTCCTTTTCGTTTCATAATTCTTCCAGAGATCGGCGCACTGACGTTGAGTACACTTATCTTTCGATCCTATTATCCGAGGAACCGGCGAACAGCTAAGGTGCTAGGATAAAAAAAGAAAGAAAGCGATCCGCTTTTCTCATCGACGCTCGTCGTCTTTTTTTCGGCAAACGAAAAGACTGCCGAATGCGGAGAACCGACTGGAAAGTCCTAATATCAGAGGCAGGGCACGTGCTCGCCATCTGCATCCGTAGGGATCGTTCTTCTCATCCTCCGTTTTTCTTTTTTTTTTTTTACGTATCCCCATGGGGACCCTAAACAGTGGTCCACGAAACTACTCGAAAACCTACGGTAAGTTTTTCACGAATCCACGAATATTGTGTGGTTTGTGGAAACTTTTAGCGATTGCTATTATTACGATGATGGTTGCGTGATTCTGCGCTCCAATAATTCTCGCCTGTATGTCCGAGAATGGCGCTTTACGAGTAAATGACCATCTCTTATATTACGGATTTATATTGGGAAAATTTGAAACAAATCTGAAAGTATGCAGAGATATTGCAAGGTATCCAGTGGAAATATTAGGTTTTCTGGAAAGTTTCTTTCGTTTGACGAAACGCACAACGTTTTTTGTATCATGTTATTTCATTAAATTACGTACGATCCATTTTGTTCTGTTGAGATAAACATCGCGACATTTCACAGACTTCTTTTTACGTTTGTATGAAGCTGCGTTGTTGTAAAAGACACGTTTGCGAAAGAAAGACATTTTTCGGACAACCTGATATATATTCTGTAGAGATTATTAAATGGTCAATTCTTTGGTACCATCTTTAACCTTTTACCTTATATTATATTTATTGCATATTGTGCTTGAGACGATTATTCACGCTGTAATTTTACACTTCTTACTAAATATATAATTTGCAGTAAATATCTGGTAACGTGTATATACATTTTCAGAATTTGGTTTCGAAAGCCAATATAATTACGTTAATCGTGTCTTGCTACAATATTCGTGACTTAAAAGAATTCGAATTTCTTATAACGATGATCGTGGAATATTATTTTATAAAAAGTAACAGCGAACTGATTTGCATCCTTTTGATTCCTAAATGTTCACGTTACAAGTTCCACGCTGTCGCATTTCGTTGTATTACAAATAAAACTTCAAACTGTTTAATATATAACACGCATAATGCGTATGTCTACGAAACTTTCTATGGTAAGTGTTCATGCTGAAATACATTTACGAGTCGTTATATATATATATCGAGGGGTTGCGTGGGTAGTAATACGTCGTTATATCCGTTCTTCCTGCCATGGAAAATCTTCCCGTGGAAATTTGCTGGTCGTTGGACATTTTTCTCCTCTCTGGGGAAGGTCAAAGTGGCAGAGAGCGGTGGCTTATTAACTTCCTTCGATGAAAGCGTCTTTTTCGTACGCGTCGCCTATCGATTGGATTCCTTTTCACCTTTTCCCATGATTCTCTCTTCCTCTTTTTCTCTGTCTTTCTTTCTATGATCGTCGTGAGGGGTGGCTCGGCCAATGTAAAAGCCGCACCACACAGAATACAAGAGAAAGACAGAGAGAGAGAGAGAGAGAGAGAGAGAGACCGCTTTTGCCTCGACGCGACGCCGGTGTATCTGAAAGGAAAATTTGCTCCTAGAGATTGTTCATATCGCTGGCTTATCGATCCGGGCTTCTTTCAGCTTCTGCCAGGATTGTTCTCGGCGAAGGGCTCGAGGTGTTCTCGTGTAAAGTCACGCAGAATGTCGGCTGTGCAAGGGGTTGGACGCTGCTCGAGAGACCTGGGGTTGTTTGAACGATGAATTTGTTCGCTGGGATCGGTCGTATCGGTGATTTATTGATTCAGCTTCTTCTTGCTCCTCGCTCGTGTGCCCCGAAGAATTTTCAAGCTAGTTCAGTTGTTTTAAGTGACTCGTCAATTGTGACCTTTTTCCAGTGTTTTTTCCTCCCCTTTCTTTCTTTCTTTCTTTCTTTCTTTCTTCTTTGACATTATTGTTCGAGGTGACTTCGATCGAATCGAAGTTTTTCGTAATTTCTGATACGCGTACTTGCAACTTGGATGTTCTGATAGAAAAATTCGATCGCTGCTATGGATTGTGAATTTTTCATCATTTTTCTTTCATATTTCTTTCGCGTATTTTGTTAAAGAACGTTGATTATGGTAACGGAAGAAACGATTATGTAAATAGAATCGATCGTTCAATTAATTCGGTTTAGTTAATCCTTTCACCAGAATTTGGCTGCCTTTGAAGAAAGTGATGTATGACCGATTACAATTTTTTATCCGAATCTGAGATCTTGGAATAGATGGTCCTTGGCATACACGTGGAATAGTATCGACAAAATTCAATATTGCACTAACAGGTAAATAAAATAAAGTTTCTCTTATAGCTTTGTACATGGAAGACAATTTAAAAGAATTTTATAATACGATTAGAAACTACCTTTTCTTAAACATTGTTTTTTTCATACAAACGTAACTTTAATATCGTAGTATCGTGGACGAAAGGTCTAAGAGATATCGGGTGAACCATAAACAATGTCGCGAGAAAGCCTAAGTGTCGATAGGCTCGTCGATATATCGTCGATCGGATAGTTAGGCGGAAAAGGCCTGCGTGACCCTGGCCACGAGCGGTTGCGGAACACGTGTGCTGAGAGAAAAGACAAGGGGATGCTGAGGGAGAAAGACGAATTAACAGTCAGTGTTAGTTGAGAAGTCAGAGAGTGTTGCTAGCGTTGTCGAGAGAGTGTGGTTCGCGTGAAAGAGAGAGAGAGCGTTGGAACTGTGGTGACTAGAGTTGCAAATCAACTATTTAGTTGACTTAATTATAATCTGTTATTGTATTTAGTTCGCGTTAAATAAGCAACGCTTGTTTAATCCATTTTAAATAAATTAACAAATAAAGATCCTACGATATAAAACTTAGATTATCATATAAAAAAGAAAGATACTTTGGAAAAGTTTGTTGTTTCTTTTAATGTTCTACGGAATTTGCTCTGAGATAATTGGCCGGGATGTTCTGATATAAATATATACGAAGACTGATGGATACGAATATCAGATTTATTTCTAAATGTATAGAGTTGCACAAAATCTGACATTACTTATTCGTGAATTTCTCATGTTGTAAAAGCGGAACATGTAACACTTTTACGTTTCTACTGTGAACACAGAGGCGAAGATAAATGTGGCTTATTATAACGTGTGACCCTTTACGTTCATTCGAACGTATAGAATTTGCCATTTCCTCAATACGCTTTTGAAATCCAGATGCTAGAAACGTTAATTGTACGACCTATTGATGCGTGGGCAAAATTCTATATGCAAACTCTTAAGCCGCGGAAGATATACGCGAACTAATTAACGAAGATGGTTTCATCCTACGAACGTGGGATATCGGAAATAATTAATGAAAACTGATTGATAGGAAACGAAGGAAGCACCGGGAGGAAATTGTAAATTAATGAAAAAGTAAGGATAAAGATGAAACTATTTAAAACTAAAAAGTAGTTATTGCTTAATAATCATAACTGAAAATTAATTAATCATTCGAAATTAATTCTCAAATAAATTCTTCTATTTTATATTTATTTATTTTCTATTTCATATTTATTCATAGTTTACATATTTATATCGTATTATTTTTACACGTGTCTAATTTAACATTTTTTTTTTTTTTTTAATTAATTCACGCTCTCGAAACACGAATACCACTTCGTAGCGTTTAGTTTTGATATTTTATTTCCAATATATCCACGAACTTTATATCACTCACACGTCTCACCCATATTTCAGACTTTTCATCTATCATAATCGTACACGCACAAAATACAAATGTCATTCTAACGTAATACATATTTTATTACCTTTTTTTAATATATTTGTTACTTTTCTTTCCAAGAATATTTAGGCTTCCCATCATACATAATACGAATATCTCGTGATCTGTGTTTCGTTCTTCTCTCACATATGGAATTCCCGGTGTTATTTTGCTTCTCTGCTATTGACACGTTCGTGAAATCAGAATAAATCAGATTATATATCAAATAGTCCCCTAAATCAACCTCGACGATCGTTTCGATTCAAATTTCTCCGGTTGTTCCATTTTTTCACGAAACTAACACTCACGGACTTATGGAAAGCGTGTTATGCAAAACATTAAAAAATTTCAGAAACGCCGTTACGAGACACGACTGTCGCGATTATATCGTTAAATTTTGATACAAATCTGATAATAATATATAGAGATTAAATGATGTACAATACTGGACTGTATCTGACAGAAATTTCTAAAGTATTTAAATAATCAACAGTCCATCATATTAATAAACCTCGATATTCAGTGGGATTATTGTTAACATTAACATGTTTAAAGTACTTGTTCATACCGTGTGTCAATTTTTTATCAAACACAGTTTGCAATAAACATCTTGCAACTCGTACACAAATTTCCAAATTATTTTCAAATATTACCAACGTAATCGTGATAGTCGAGAATCATTATATCGTTAATAAAATTTCAATGTTTTATATAACGCGTAAAAGTTTCTCTATGATAAATATTTAAATACCTTCATAGACCACGAAAGTTCTTCAGATTTGCTCCTGTGATCTATCGAATAAATCCGTTGGCATTTTCTTTTTCATCTAGTTCTGCGTCGCGGTTATTTCGTGGCTCTGCTATCGACAGGTTCGTTATATCGAAAGTGGGAAGCAAATTACGCGGAAAGTTCCCAGGCAACGTGTATATCGTGGCTCGAGCTATAATGCATTTATAATTGAATAAAATTTTCTTCCGTTCACCGATCGTTCTGTATTTTCCGATTTATGCTGCCGACATTCCAACGAAACGCCAATGTTTCGCTTAAACACGATAAATATCCTCCGGTTTAATTATTTGATGTGCTGTCTGCGTAATTCGATGCTGCTTTATTTCGATATCTTACGCTCAGTTATTTAATGTTTGATTATTTTTTAACGCTTTTGTTCAATTCTCTGTTTCAGGTAAGTGAAGTATATGGACTGTTGAATTTGTTGGAATATTTGGATGTATACGAATATTTTCAAGTTGGTATTCAGAAAGCGGTGAGTACACTTTTTCGACAAGGACTGATAATTTGATATTTTTTTAGAGTAATTTAAATTTCGCGGCAAAACTAATCAAACATGTCCGTTTTTGAAAAGTAATGATTTAGAAGGTATTAAATTAGATGAAAATAACGACAAAAAGAAATACAGTAATTACAAATTAATTAATTAAGCCTTGCGATAACTTAAATAAAAAGTAGAAATATGTAGATTATAAGAAGTTGAAGGGACGTTCCAAAAAAATCTTTTATTTTTATTTTATCCAAGATCTTACAAAATCAAACAGTTTCTATTTACGTTGAAATTATTAATTTCACGAGCCACCTTCTCTAACATCTCTACACGAGCATATTGCATATTATCCTCCCTTAATCTCCTATTTTCGATTCCAAACATCGAGACACGATAACTCGTCCCTCGAACAATTTGCATACCCCTTTCACGCTATCCATTAGTATTATTCGTCTCGTATTCTATTACCTTCCTTGTCTCTCCGTCACTTTTGCACGCTGACTGCTTCTATGATCGTCTACTGGAATTTCCATTTCGTAGAAACAGCCGAAAGAAAGTTCACGATTATCAAGCCACTTTTAAAAATAAAAGCAATACAGGGGTAGTAGTATAGTAACAGTGAAATTCGTATTTATCTTCTATGTAAAACTAGACAACTTTTACCTGGGAAAATATTTCACGTGCATCTGCCAGATTATCCATCCAGTTTTATTTTATGAAAAAAACGACGTTTTATTGCGTTTTATTTGTAATTACTTTACTGTACGCAATCAAGAAATTATGAATTATTTTATCCTACCATAATATCATAGAATTTCCTTATGAATATATTATGCGCGTTATACGAAGCTCTTTGAGATTTAGTAAAATAATAGTCAAATTTGAAAGCAACCCGAAAGTGAATATAGAAGACATTTATCGCAAAGATACGCTGAATGAGAGGATTAGTGCACAGCACGAATAATAGTCTGAAACATACATTTGGTGCTAAAGATAGCCTCACATTGGTGGCTTTTTATTATTGCCTTTTTATTATTAATAATTAATTGTTCAAGTACTTTGATAATCTTTGCCAATCGTGTGCTTGCAATAAATATCTTGCAACAGTGTCAATGAAATTTCAACACGTTTTCGTACGATGTACGTAAAAAGTTCTTAGGAGTGTTCGAACACTTTTCTGAGCCACTGTGTGTAACTAACACAATGTAATAAATACAATACGCGCAAATACTCTTTGTATATAGTACAAATTCTCCATGATGTGTCATCGTTCGTCTGGATTTTACATGACTCTCTGTGTGGTACGATTCGTCATGCGCCGCTCGGCTAGACGATCGCAGCCGTACACGATCGACTTTCGCAAAAACGATCGTTGGCAGTATGTTTCTCGATCGTGGACGTGTGTCTGCGTATCGAGGACAAAAAAACGTGACTTTCGTAACGGTACTGTCGCTGGTAACACGGCACGACTGCCGCGTGTCCTGGTCCTGGCTAAGGTCTAGTCTAGACAGCAGCCAGGTCGATATCTGGCACCTCAGCCATTCAGCTGGTCCGCGACACATGGTCGTGAAACGGCCACGAACACGATCGGCCACACGAACAAGGCAAGGTGAATTTCCAACGATCTGTACGACGCTTACACAGGCGCAAAACGCTTGTGTAAGTGTACGTGTATCGTACGCGACAGGAACGCAGACTCTGACCCGTTATTGTGATCGATGGGTTTGCTTCGAAGAAGGGAAAAGTCGCGGGAAACTGGGTGTTAAGCCGTGACGACGCGACGCGACGCGAATGCAATGGGTCGTCAAGATGGGGCGATTTTTTTAGATCTTAATGGGGTTCGATGAGAGTTCCATATGGGTTTGCATTGGTATTAAAAGCGAATTTTCTGACAAGTATTTTTGGAATTTCGATTGTCTAAATTTCAGACGAGGTTTTAAATTGTTACTATTTGTTTAGTATGATATATATGAATATATATGGTAGAGCGATTGTTGGAATAAGATTTTTGCTAAACATGTTTTCTGGAATTTCATTTCTCCTTGAAGAAGATACGCGTTAGATTTTTATGGCTCATTTGGAAATTAACGATATAACGAAATGCCATGAAAAATAAAAAAAAAAAAAAAATATTAATGTTTCAAAAGTCACTGAAGATGTCACGAATAAATCAGTCAGAGTATTTCAGATAAATACCGTTATGCAAGAGTATATTGACAGATAAGATCTTCTACCCATTTTTCAACACGTTAATTACCTAGTTCTTTTGGATAAATACATACGCAACGATAAACGTCTATTTCTTATACGGCATTTTTTACACAGCTTTTATACAGTATGCTCTCACACTCAAAATTAGCATTTTTTCCCAAGGTTTGTTCAGACCATCTCGTACGCTTTTGCACGATATTCAAACAATATAATGTTCCTTATATAATGCTCAAAGAATTACATATAGGTATCCACATAGCATCTTCCATGCAACAAAATTTAGTTTCCTCCAACAGCTTATTCCAGTCAAACCATGTCGAAGCTCTTTCACCGTTTAATATTCAAACGCAAACGCAAGTTAGAATTTTTCTTCGCGCGATTCTCTCACGGTTGGCGTTGTTGCGTGTCGTAGAAGAGATCGTGTTCGGCTCGCGATAAGAGGATGCATTCGGAGCACGGTTAAGAAACCTCGATAATTTATACACTGGTCTAGTTACAATGCACCGGTGCACTTGGTCAGGTTGCACACGTTCACTCGGCGGTTTTCTTTCTAGCTGCGGCTCTCGATGTCATAATCAACGAGACAATCCGCCTTTCATAATCTCGCGCGTCATCTGCCAACGCGCAGACACACGTCATTAGCTTAACGAACTGAGAAACGTTTTGCTAATGCGATTACTTGTTTTCCCTTGAAACGGGCCGGGCACCAATTAAATCGTTCGCTTTGAGCTTTGGACGCTCGACGGGAATTTGTTCCGCGCTCCGAACGTTTGGTAAGCTTTCGACCGTGGTTGTGTTAAAATTGTTGTTTATGGTTGTCTGAGAGGCGATTCGATTTTCTACTAAAGGAACCCACGCGTGGGATTTATTTTTTGGAAATAAAATATTTCGCGGATAGTCGAAGCGTATGTTTAGTAGAGTATTGGATTATTTCGAAAGTAATTCGTCTACGGATGAAGACTGGTACAAGATAATTTTACCTGGCAAATATTAAATCAGGTATTTATTATTTAAAATTACAAAATTATACTTTAAACTCGTTCATTTTTTAGGAATAATTTTATCGTGAATAGGTGAAAGGTAATAGAGAAAACGATTCTATTTATTTTCAAAAAATAATTTATCTTTATGGATGGAAATTTATTTAACCGTAAGTCTATTTGTATATGTATGTTGTATGATATGTAATTGAATATGCTCACGATCATTGTATAGGATCGTATTGAAACAATTTTATCATTGATCTGATTAATTAATAATTGGAAAACATTAGTCGCCAAATTTTCTAAAAACGTTCCAAATATACGTTCTTTATTCGTCGTGCTTGAAATAATTATTTTCCACGAGTTTTATCGGAATCCGGCAATACTTGTTCACCGAATAAGATTCCAATTTAAGGTAGTGTCGCCGAGGCCAGTCCGGAATCCAATTAATCGCGTAACACCTTAATTCCCTGTTACGTCGATTTGCAGAAAGTCGATGCAAGGTCGATTGGTAATTACCACTTTGACGTCCCGTCCAACAAAGCCTAAGACAATTAACGTTCACGATTTAAAAGAGACTGATTGACAGGGACGCGCATTCAGCACGCTATACATATATAGGAGAAAATGTGGAACGTTCACGTTTCGCTAAGCGGTCGACTCGATACTTTGAAAATATAACAGACTTGTTTTCCTTCAACACCGTTTGATGCCGATTTTTAATTAATTTAGTTAATTGGACAAAGTTGACCAATCGAATTTGTGTCAATACGTGGAAGCCAAATTTAACACACGCTTAATTAATCCCTTTTCTTAATCTTTATTTTCAAATTTGATAAAATAAAATATTGAAATTTTACTTTAATGAGTATTTATTAAATAAGCGTTGCATGAAGGATATACTAAAAATTGTTGAGGAAGATCGTGTAGGATCTGATCTTCGAAGTGAAATCGATTAAATTTTAATTTAAATTACATATGAAAGTTTCAGAATTCTAATGGCAGAACTCTTTAAAATTTATTTTAACAGTCTTCTATTTTCTTATGAAATAACCTCTTATTAAATATAGAGGTATTTGATCGATAATTTATTTATTACAGAAATATTTAAACAATTTTTTTTACCTATAATTTCACATTGTGTAAATATCACGTAATGTACTTCGTTGCTTTATTTCGACAATTATCTTCGGTATATCTCGAAAAAACATTCGTCGACTTCTTCTGAAACTTTTACGAATTATATCGTCGTTTTATTATGTTCATACTATACAAGAAAACGGGTACTGTTCCACCATTTTTCAATAACGCTAACTCAACGATCGATCATCGAAGATAAACGTAATCAAATATGAAACGAAGCTTCCACACGATTCGTTACCCTCTGTCACTTTCGATAAGATAAACGCACAATCGTTGAATGTAATTTTTCCTCGATTAAACTCAATATACTTGAATAATATCTAAATTTGGGTTAAAACAAATTATTAGTTTGTCCGAAAAGTTTTCTTCCTTTTATAAAGAAATAATAGACGCACAATGTTTTTTGTTTCATATTAGTTTATTGAATTATGCACGAACATAATGATAGAAATAGAACGAAATGGATCATACCTAATTCGATAAAATAATATAAAACAGAAATTTTCGTTCATCTATTATCACCTTACGAAACGAAAGAAACTTTTCGGACAACCTAATAAAATAATGTAATTCTCTGTTCTTAAATAAAATAGTCAATTTTATATAAACGGGGCACTGTCAATTAACAATGAAAAAAGATACGCGAAAGGTAAGATAGCGTACGAATATCAAATTTTCGAACGTGTAGGAATACAATATCCCCGTAGCCTATGCGTTTGCCCATATGTATTACGTGCTTATGTAGCACACACATGATATGAGTATACAGCGTGCAACAAAGATGGTGTTCTACGAGACAGATATAAATTGCGGACAATTTTCTCTGTGACTGTACCATCCAACTGCGCCTCGAAACGAGAAGATTCGAAAGTCACTGGAAAGGTGAAGATCTATATAATAACAAAAGAATATGCAATTGGGTTAATGATAGTAGTAACGTTCTTGTCTGATAGGGAAGATAAAATATTGACTACTATGAACGATAAGAATACATATATTTTTTTATTATTTCTTTGGTACGTCGTCTTTATGTACGTCGATAGAAAATTAAAAAACCCCAAGTTATGTTGTAATTACGAGGCTGAACAGGTAATTGTAGATTAACAAAACTTTGTGTTTTAAAATTGCACTAAAATATGCAAAATGCGATTGTGTACTTTCTGCATAACGTCTCACTATTCGATTGATGCGAAGAAGACCTTTCTTATTTAAAGAGACTTTTTGGATAAACAGATCTTTCAAATCGATGTTAAAAAGTTACGTTTTGGTACACGGAAGAACTTGATGATTTTACGATTGAATCGTAATATGAATGATACTTTGTTTAAATACGTAGAATGTTTTAGGTAGACAGATGTATTTAATCGCTTTATTTATATTAATTCTTTTTCGCCGTATCTTTTTATTATCCCTGTTGTGAAATTACTCGTTAACAAACGTTGTCCAATAAAACAATAAATTATCATAATACTCTATCTTCGCCAAATTAAGAAGTTAATCTATATTTATTTTTCATTCTTTGTTAATATGTATTTAAACTAAATATTACTCGTAATCTTGGAACATTGTGTACATTCCCGAACAGAAAACTGAAACGATATAAAATACTAGAATAAATAAGGTAGAGAAAATACATAAAGTAGAGAAAAGAAAAGAGAGAAAAATACAGAGATGGAGAGCATGAAAAGAAGAGGAAATATGACGGTGCGTTGGATTTATTCAGGAAAACGGTTGATCGTGAAAACGAAAGAAAACCATTGTTAGGAGAAGATACGGTCGAGAAGTTTTTAACACCTTTCCAAAATAGCGTTTCGTAGACCCAAGTTACCGAGAAGTAATACCATTTACGATTAAGTAAACGCAGCGATCGGTTCTGCAATTTATGGTGGTGCTACTCGCGATCTCAATTTCTCCAAGAAGCCCTTTGATCGCGGGTAATTCGATCGTCTAGGAAAAATATTTCCTTGTAATTTAAGTGGTGCCGTTGCCGGTGCTCGTTGCTCTCTCGTATAAATCAATCGGCACTCTCTCAATTTTTATTAATTGATTGCTTCCTTTTACCGTGAATCCATCCGAGGTAATGAAATTGATGTTACGGAATTACTAAGAAAAGAAAAAATTATGCTGTTGCTGATTGATCGAGTTCGCGAATTTATTTGATAATATCTTGGTGAGTTTTTGCTCAGATATCCTGTCAGGTCCTTTTAAAAAAGTTTTTAGATTTGTCATGTTTTTTCTTTTATTTTTATTTTGAGTAGGAGACACAGGATAAAGTAAAGCATGCAGATTCATAAATATCTTGTCAAAGCATCGTAAGAGAAATGCGAAGAGACGCAGGAAACAATGGATCAATTTTTTATTTGATACAGCGAGGATAATTCCATTTCGAAGTACAAAATTGTCGGTGGTTAATGAAAAATTGGTTTCTATCGTGTTACGTACTTCTTATCGTTTTTCTTTTATTTCGGTGAATGTATTTGGCATTTTTTATCGCACAAATGACATGAATTAATTCCTGTTGAGTTAAAAGGGTTCGAGAATTGAAAAGATTTGGAGAGAAAAGTCGAATAAAAAAATCTTCAATAGTATCTTTTCTGTAGAAAAAATTCTTCCATAAATCAGTCTATACTTCCGTCATAAAATTTTAATAAAACATTTACAACCTGTATGTTTATATAACACGAAGCTTTTACTTTCGTGTGCAATCTATTCTGACACAATTTGATAATAAAGATGTAGGAAAATTTGTATAATAAAAGTAAAATATATATAATTATGTAAAGAAGTGCTCTGCTCGTAACCCGTAGACATAAATTGAAAGCGATCGTAAAATTCACTTTGTTATGTTTCATGATAGGCTACGGCTAAGCACAAGTAGCAAGAAAGTTTCACTGGAGCAAATTGCATTAATTTCATTCGCCGCTGCAATTGCAATTGCTTTCTAGGTTTCGTTATTTTGCATTCTCGGCCACGGCTTGTAATAATTTTACTTGGAACTACACCTAGAATATACTGTTGCTTTTATAACGAGAAACAGGAAAATTGGAAGAATGAATCATGCAATAGGAAATACGCGAACAGAAACGCAAGATAGAATCGAGCGAACGGACGAACAGAAGTAACGTGAAATTGGTTAGAAATTACGACGAATTTTGTCGTAGAAGTTCTTGCTTTTTTACACGCACAATAGTTACATTTTTTCTTCTTCAAACTTCTTCGCCATTGTCGTTCAAATTTTAATACGACTCATAAAATTTGGTGTCAGTTTTTTCATTCTAATATTGTATACTCGATATTTCGTTTCGTATTTTATTCTCCTCAGTTCTTTGTATTAGGTATTTTACGAAGTGTCGTAAAAGCTGTTTTATTATTTGCGAACGAGACGAACAATCTTACGCGTGAATATATACAAGCTTTAATTTTTAATAGAAGATTTCGCAAATTTGACTGATTTTTATTTTTGTTTCTATTAGATTGACTTTTTTACTGTTTTATCAATTTGATATCACCGAGAAAAAGTCGAGAATATTAGGAATATTTAAAATCATAGAATTACGAATCTACATAAATATCATGTTCAATGTATTGGATTTTATATCTTATAGATAACTTCGTAGAGTCAAAAATTATAAATATTATAAATATCCAACTGAACAAACAGACTTGCTCGTAATCTTATCGTTCATAAAAATTCTTCAACTTTCATATCTCTACCAAAGCCTAGTACTTAATTCAAACTGTGTATACACAACGCACCATAATTCTGTGCGTCGAATAAACTCTGCACAGTAAACTGTGTACACGGTGGAGGATTGCTTCATAGGCCGAAGAACAGCTCGTCTGAGTGACACTGTAGGTACCTGCATGATTTCAGGTCGTCTTATCGAATCGTCTAGCCCCGTATCTTCTTTCCTCACTTGTCCAAGTCGTCTCGCCTGCCCGTATAACCAGATACACTGTATAAATTACGGGACTGTCAGCATGGCGTGAAAAGAGTTTCCATAACGCCTTTGATTCTCCTACATCTATTAACGAGCTAATCGCTCGTTCCTTCTTTAACGACGTGGAGGCTAAGTGGAAAATCGTGAGATCCTTCAAAGAAGATATTTCGTCTCGTCGAACGTTTAATCAGATGTCCTTAGAGCCGTGCAATTTCTTAAGGCGTTTCTTCGGCTTTAATTGACCGTGTGAGTAGATGCGTCCGCACGTTCCATGCGAGTAACCACGAAAAAAAATCATTCGCGAATATCAAAGGTGAAAAGTGTGAAAATTTTATTTTTATAGATGATGGATAGAGGGAGGAAGTTTTATAGGTGTTGGGCGCGATAGATGTTTTATGAATATTACCCAGGCAACGATAGGAGAATGAAAAAATATTTTTATGAATACAGAATTTCCGTTTTACAGAAATGATATTGAAAGCGCGGAGGATGTGGAAACGGAAATATCGATGTGGCTTTTATTGAATTAGTTTTTAATGACGCGTCAAGGATAGAATTATTAGTAAGAATTATTAGCTTGTATTAAATGCAGGAAGCTGGGATAAATTGATACAGGGACGAATTGATAGATTTTTTCATCGTTACGTATGTGTAGATCAAACACGACAAGTATAAAGAAATACTTGTTTAAATCTTCGGCTTTAAAGTAGAACGTGAAAGAAATCGAATTTCTATCATTGTATCAAAGAAATCGAAATGAAAGAAATATGAAAGATAGATTTATATGTATAATATGAAGAAAAATATACTTTTTGTTTATATGTTTTACAAAACAGAATCATTTAAATTCACAAAAATATACTGTTGGAAATCTACACAATTTTTATGACAAATCACACGTTGGACATTTTGGTTGCTTCTCTTTTATCGTAGAAAAAATATTTTAGTATTATATCGCAATGAATTATTTTCTCTCTTTGGCTTAATCAAATTGATGTAATCGTCTTTGGTGTTGTTTAGGGATGGCAGAGACCTAGTTTGAAAACTTTTTGATGTAAGGAAGCTTTCGCTTTTAATAATGTCCCAAACGTTCAAGCGTGACTTTTTTTTCACGAGATTCAGAATAAGCGACGTTTTTTTCTTTCTTTCTTTTTCCTGTTCAGCTATAAGAGCAGAAGGATTGCGGAGGATGTTTTGCCAAAGTAAAGATGGATCTGCTAATGGAACTTTTGTTATCAGTAGATTCAAGAGAACCGGCTTTCTTCAGCAAAAAGAGCGAACGCCTGAAGGAAAAAAGAATTCCTTTTAAGCTTCTTCCAGAGGTGGAACCAGATTTCGCGATTCCTGCATTCATTTCGATGAAAAAGATCGCGTGCTAGCTTTCGTCTCCTTCTTTTTTTCGTTTAATTACCATTCAGATTTATAAATGGCGCATTAAAGTGTTAAGATATATTAAAGGGTTCAATTATGATGGAATGATTAATCAAAATGCTAAATGCTATCTATGATAAAAATGGCACTTTTATGTAGCATAATCATATCGTAAATATGATAAGGAGATTTTACTTTATCTACGTTAATAATCTGCTTCAAGTAGAGCAAATAAGTCGATGAATTCAAGTTTTGGAAAAATGTAATCCAACAGAAAATAAGTGTTCAAGAAAACATGTAGATAATCGTGAGAATGAAAGAATTATGCACGCGGAAGTACATATGTTCCTTGGAAAATATTTATGTATATTTATTTATATATAGTTGAAGCAAACCTCCATTATGATTTAAAATACTTAACAACAATAATAAAACAATATTGCAGATTTATATAAAGTTATGATATAAATCAATGATAGAGAACCAAAGAAGTTATTTAAAAAAGCCACGCGATTTTACGACTCCTTCCGGTTTTTAAACTAATTTACTTCCAACACCTTTCCTGAAACACATCCAAAGTACGATGGGAGTAAACTATTAGAATATATGTACAGAGGTACGAAAAATGACTCAATTAGTACTAACAGGAAGCAGTGAAGCATAACATACTAAACTTGAACAGCAATAATTTCTCGAACTCAAAGGAGATTTAGGATTGCTATTTCCTCGGAACGAAAACTTTTAATATCGTGCGTACATTACGTGGGATAGTTTATTCGTTTTAATTTACATTTGATAATCCATTTAATGGTAATAACGTCGGAGATCCTCGTATCGACTCGATCGTTTCTACGGTGATTACGGTCGCTCTAATACTCTTGAGCAACGATAGCCAAGCAATTCGACTTCGCTCGTTTACTCGATGCGGAAGACCAAGGAAGCGGAACCGGAAGCGACTATCGTTCGGATAAAAAGGCGAAGCACGCTAATTAAGCCTTCATTAATGAGGGAACCGCTGGCTGGAGCACATAGCAGGGGACGTTTTCTAAGGAATAGGTTGTCGAAGGTACAGAAAAGGCTCATCGTGTGCTGTTTTGTACAACAAGCTTTTAGTAGTTACCGTACACGTTAATTTACGTTTTAGATACTATGTCGCAGAATTATTTCATCGTAAAGATGACTACTTTGTGAGCAAATGCAATGGCAGCAAATGAAATGGTTTTACTTTATTTTTTAAACGGAGAGTAATGATTTTTCTATTAATTAAATGATATCTCCGTGTATACGGTGATATATGAAAATCAAAATAAATCAGATGTATCCTTTTTGCGTTTATTCGCAAAATTGGAAAGCGGTATTTTAATAAATGTGAGACATAATATATATAATAACGAATAATGAAAATTACAATAATTAATAATTTTTGCGAGGAAAAATAAATCCATCTGTTCGAGGAAACAATAACAGTCATTTTGTTAGATAATATTCCCAAAAGCATCTGAAATCTTAGCTGAACGTGGTTCAACGCCTTGCGTCCCCATTCTGTCCATTGTAATTTTTATTCATTTCACGATCTAATTAAGGCAAGGATTTTATCCGCGTGAGAATGCGAGAAAGTATGATAAAACCAGTCGCGAAATTCAAGTTAAAGGTCTTCAGGAACAAAGAACGAATCATACGGCTAATAGAAGATTAATTTACAATTTAACAGGCGAGATTGTTCTCAAGTCACGTGATAGTTATCTCATAATAATAAGATTATCGTTTATGAATCTGTTATGATCTTAAATGGATTTGCAATTATCTTCGATGTTTTTTCTATAGAGTGTTTAAAAAATGGCTAATATTTATATAGCGTGATCCTAGGAATCAAGATAACGAAGACAGTTCCTATATAGAAATTTATTTGAAGTTTATTTTTCAAGTTATAAGCAATTTAATTTTACGTCGATAGTATAGTGACAATTGCGACGAATACTAAGATCGAAAGCAAATATAAATGAAAGATGAAACGTAATCTTGTTATAGATAGAAGTAAGATCTTTACTATAACACTGAATGTGTAAATTCTCTATTTGTGAAAGATTCTAGAATTTCTATTTTGATTAGTAATAAGTATAGGATTTCAAATGAGATAATAATTTCGAAAGGTTTTAATAATATTCTAATAATCTTACCTCGCTTTCTACGAAGTGTCCTAATATTTATGTATGTTTACATACAGAAAGTGTTGAAGAAATCGTATCTGTGGTATAAAATAAAATTGCTTATAACTTGAAAAGTACTCTACAAAACTCTACTTTACACGCGAATTCTCTTCGCTATTTTAATTTCTAGAATTACAAAGGCGTGATAAACATCTTCTAGATTTTTTAACACTATGTATGCAGTAAATATATACGAATTTAATAAATATTAATAGTTTCCGCGATAGCAGACAGAGATACGCTAAACTTCTAATAGATTCGTTAAAAGTGTTCCTTTACGGAAAATCTAATTAATTTCTTTGTTCTCACGCGTCTTATCTGTCGACGACTCATTGAGAGTCATTCGAATCCTTTGGTTTTCTCAGACGAGAATGGAAAGAGTTGAAAAAAGGAACGTATGCATATTACCTAACGCGAATTTCACGAGAGAGGAACCGTGTACGAGTCATGCCTTGATTGCTCCGGCACGAACAAACTCGTAATCAGAAGCGTGATTGCGATAATATTTGCCCTGTGCGATATTCTAACACCGGCGCAATGTGCGGTCTTGTGCATATCTACGCTATCTATTTGGATAAAGCGCGTCGGGAAGATGCGTTTCATGCTACTTTTCCAAGCGATTCTCTTTAATCTAAATACCGCTTTTAGCAACGAAGTTCATAGATCTTCACACGCGATGAAAGTGTTACTGGAGAAATTGAAATGGCAAATGATGCTATCTAGATGACGGAAAAATATAAGTGAAATGTAAAATGAAGGTAGAAAATGAAGATAAAATGAAATTTTTAGTAAGAAAGGATATAAATTCCATGTGGATTACGGTAGCAAAAATTGCAAGCGCTGGAATAATTTATTTCAGTTCCTCGGACTATTACGAGATAAAGTCAAAATCAAAAGTGTCAACTTAAAAATATATATTTTCTGTTAGTACTAGAAGCCTTCTAGCAACCTGTATAACCTACCTACCAAAGCTTCAAACGTTAAAATATATTATGAAAGATGAATATTGAAATAAAGAAGAAAGATGAATATAAGTGTGATCAATTAATATTTAAATTACGTTCGAGTTTAAATAATGGTTTAATTAAATAATAAAGTAAAAATACAAACATGCATTGAAATAGTCCGTATTATCTCACGACTACAATAATCATGGAGATTTCTGGGAAAAGGGTCAATTTTTGGTCAAATAGTTGAATTATAAAAGTCACTGTAACTTGAAACGCAGTCCGACATTGTAACAGGAGAAATAGCAGTTCAATCAATGACAATATTGGTATCAGAATTTGGGGAATATCGAATGGAAACTGCGGCAAAAGTAGCGCATTAAACGAGCACGAAATTGAAGCACGCGAGCTGAAAATAGAAAGGGAACGCGTACCCGCACGGGATATGAGGAGTATTATGTGGATTGACACGAATTACCAGAACTAGTTGAGGAGTAATGAATCTTCTATCCACGATAGAGGTCTACTAGTTTCAACAAGTATACATTTGCATTCTAAAATAGAGGCCGTATAGTCAGTCGTTTATCGATGCAAAACGTATCAAGATAAACCGGAGGATACGTTGTTTCTGACGAAATCCTTTGTGTTTCCTTCGATTCGTAATTTATCAAGTACTATACACACTTAGAACTATCAGTTAATAATACAGGAGATATATAAAGTTTCTGAATAAGATTCCTACTAGAAGCTTGGTAGTTCTATTTTTATTTAGGAGGAGAGGATTTAATTTGCGGTTGTATCTTTGCCTTATTCTCGTTGAAGAATTACCTTTGACTTTTATAAAACTACGCCTGCTTTTTAAATGTCTTCTTTGTTGACTTTTCAAACATATCCTCGGGCTCGTTGTGTTGTCTTTTTTACTCTCGTTCTAAGTTTGCCTTTACTCTAATGTTCTTTAATTAATTAATTAGTTGCCATTAAGTACTTCGTTTATTGTTCAATGATTCAATGATACATTTGTTTGTTGATTCAATCGGTTCGATAATTTATTTTTATGTTTGTTTTTAAGTAAATTTCATATAAGGAAATTATAATGGAATAACAACATCATTCTGTACAATGATAAAGAATATAAACTGTACTAAGTCTCATAATTATTGAGATTAATTAGTTAGTAGTCTCATACGGCTGATATTTAGAAATAATAATTAAGAATTACGTGTATGAAGTGCAATATTTATAATCATTCAGCCAGTTTCTTCACAGTCTTTTTCTAGAGTCTTTCTTTAGAGTCTGATCTTCCAAATGAAGTTTAATAATTTCCTAATACCTAATCAAATTTACTCTGGTTTTCTCTCGATATTCTAATAGTTATGAACGGAGCTGTATACAGTATAATCTTCCGAAGAGTTGAATTAAAAGTAAACAACGCTAAATTTTCTTTTATCTCTTCACGAGCGCAGATAAATTGCAATATAAATGTTTCGTTCGACAAGCTTCTCTGTTAGTTATTGCGATGTAAAGCAGGTAGGGATGCTGGCTGTTTAGACGAATACTAGTAATTTAAAACGAAAAGCACGGACAACCGCTCGATTCTATTCGCTCGCGTTTGTAAGTTACGGTGCATGCATAATTGCGATTTCATTTGCACCGAACAGGGCATTCTTAATGTCTTTTAATGAAATGTGGCCTGGAAGAATTTCATTTCGTTCGTATCTCGGCCTTGAGGCGACCGTAAGACTTGTGTCTGAAATAATTGAGCCGTTGGAAATAGGAACGGCGGACTCCATTCACTTCCCGCTAGTTTCTTCGTATTAAAGAATGCTTTTTTTCTCTCTTTTTTTAAAACGGGATGCGGAAGTAGAATGTGATCTTGCGAGGCAAAGAATTTGTATCGAATTGCAGAGGAATTAAGAAAATTTAATATACTTATCGTCGACGATTTACTTTAGCTATCTGTTGTTTAAAGGAATGATTATCTAGCTTTGTATGATTTTACGAATGAACATTTAGCTTTTTAATGTTTACTTGTCTAAGAGTTTTCGTTATTTTCTCCTAATTCTTTATATACAATTATAATTATAATTGTATTATGAAAGAACATAAAATAATTAAGAAAGAACTCAGAAATAGTTCAAAAATAAAATTTACTAACAAAACAGGAAAGAATTGAAGTTTATAGAATAGAAAAAGATAAACGAATTAAATGAAAATCAAATTTTCTGAGAACACTCCATCAGTTTCCGTGATAGCGCTCATAAATGTACGATAGCACGTTGTTCGACCCTGTTTCTTGTACAATTCCATCTCTAAGTTAAATAACAGGTTGCATGTAATCAGTACATACAAGACTATCACATCTCAATTATCTAGGATGGTACTTAAGATAGTGTTCATAAATATGAAAACTGAGATCAGACAATAGCTTGTACGGTCTAGGATGTATCTCCTTTGATAAATCGAAAGCAGAACAACCTTGAACGTAACTTTTGATGGCGGAAGACGCAGCACCCTTGCGGTTAATCACTTTTTTAATTGCTTCTTGGCGCGACTAAGATCGGCGACGGTGAATCGACGAGGACAGGAGCTGGTCGAAACACGTATATATCTCTCTGCATTTTTACTTTTTGTTCGCATGCTCACGAGGAAGGGATGAAACGGGAAAAGCAAACAGCGTCGTGGAAAGCTTTTACGTATCTCATTTTTCCCCTCCGCCGCTTTAATCGACGATGGACCCTTTTGCTGGAAGTTTTATTTGCAGTAGAAAATTTACTCGTTTCTGTACGACGACGATGGAGCGTGCGTCCGACCTTCTGCAGTGACAGCAGAATCTCACCCTTTCGCCCTTCTCTTCTCTCTCCTTCGCTTTTGCCTTGCCTTTTTGTTTCGTTTTATTTTTTCCACATTTTTTTACCCTTTTTCCCTGGGAGCAGTGCGTCGAACGACCGCCACGAGTCGAGCACTACTCAAACTTCACTTCTATGTACGTGAGTTATTAAATTTTACCGGAACAGGGGAGGCCAGGCGGCCTTGCCCTTCGAAATTAATATTTCATCCGTTTCCGAACGGATGTCCTTCGCGCAACGCGCCAACATCGCTGAACTATCTTGCCGTTAGTTTTCTCGAATGATTCATTTTAATGTATGCGTGGAAAACAGTTAGATATATGTAGAGGTTGACTGAGGATAGGGATGTTGATACTTTGGAGAAAAATTGAAAGGATCAAGTTTAAAGACGTTTTCTTATAATACCGAATTTTATAAAATTGTAGTAACTTGCAATTGATGAACTACGATGAAATCGATAAAAATATCGATTTGGGATCGGGATTAAATTATACGTATAAAAAAAGTTAAATATATGCAGTTTGATGAACGTTTGACAGTGTGAATTCTGAAAGGAAATTAACAGGTGAAGGTATCAAGAACCAAGTACTAGATTAAGTTGTAACAAGTCATAATAATTAACTAACTACATTGGAACGTTATTCTCACTATCCATTATCTCAAATCGATGCAACAATCTCGTATTAATTCACTCTCCAATTAGAAACCCCATAATTTCCTTACATAAGTATTCATAATACATATACACTACCACTCGATCTTCCCACATTAAAACTTGTTACAATCCTTGTTATTCTCAATCAACACCAAAATGCTACACCGTTAAATCTTTCAAAACATCGAAAAGCACCTTGCACATATCTTGCACACTAAAAACAAACTAATTACTGTCAACGCAATTTTAAAATTGGAGCCTAATAAGAATTTCGAACGTTAGTACCGAGAAACACCGGCAGAGTGCGCAGGTATTGCGACCGTGGCGCGGTGAGCGGCAGCGCGGGAGTGGCAGTATAGTTTCGGACGCCGTGGCGCGTGCTTCGGGGATGAAAATTAGTAGTCGGTTTGTTGACGATACACGATCGATGTGTGTCTTCGCTGTTCGTGTCATGCATTGGTACGATCTACGAACGGCCACACGTGTATATCCGATGAATATCTGGGTGATTTGCGCGCGACCGGTTCGTCGGTAGTCGCGGTTTGTTGACTCGATAACGTGGTCCCTCGGTGTGTTTGTTTTCCCCGTGGAGAAGTGCAATCATCTGTGGATTACCCCGAGCAGCTGCAACGGACAGGTTATTTGGCCGGTCGGACAAGGCCTCGTGTGCATCCACGATCCGTGAACTAGGCTGATCGATCGACGTGCTTCAGATTATATTTACCTCCGGCGATGCCAGAGAGAGGGAAGAGACGCGTGAGAGACGAACCTCGTGATTTTACGATGATTAACCCTTACGCGAGCCTCGTTTCTGCGCACCGAAACGCGCCCCAACTTTGAATCCGACTAATTATGCGCCATTTATAGAGGACGCTGCGCGACATCGCGCCAATTCGCACCATAGTAAAAATATAAGACTCGAGATACAGCGTCTGAGGAAAGTAGTCGTGCACTTATCATAGAAAATGTTTGTATATATGTCGTGTGTGGTATGTAGAAAGAAAACTTCGAAATTTCAGTAGCACTGTGTACATTGGTACGAATAGACCAGATTTTTATAGGTTAATGGAAAATTTGAAGATGTGTAGAATACATATAATATGTATGCAAAAATAAGTAAAATATGCAAAGTATAATATTTGTTGTAATGTTCAGTAGGTAAAACGGTTCTCTGCTTAGCTTCAACTTCTTTAATGTTACACTCGCAAATTATGAATTTACATAAATATTCGCAGCCTGTTTAGAAGCAAAAGTTAAGAAAGATTTAACTGAAAAGACTTCGTAATATAATTAATATAAGTTTGTAAAATGAATTACTAGATGTAAGTTCGTGAGAATATCTTGACAAATTTTCCATTTTCTCTGGTAACGAATTTCTTCAAATAGCAGCTTTTATGAGCTATTCGGAATATTTAATTTCTTGTTTCTTTCGAATATATGAAGCGAACATACGAAATATATATTCAGATAGTGAAATGTTAATATATATATTTTTTTTTATAACATACGATATAACTATATAAATTTTCCATGGTAGGTGTTCAAATGCCTTGCCAAGCTGCTGTACGTGTAACACTTGAAAGTGATCGAGAAACGAGGTCGGTGTCTGTTTATAGCGGGATGCTTGAACGATGAACAGTGATTAATCGCGTAAGGGTTAACGTGATATTGTTTACTTGAAATGAATATTTTTCTCACGTGTGTTATAAGCATCTTTTTGGTTGCTCCAATATTGCATAATCGTTTAGATGATTCCTGTGGTTAATAAGTACACGTATGTTAAGAAACTGAAAAATTCTTACGTTGATCTTTTTTATTGGACTGTTTCGCTTTATGTAATCTCTGCTACTTTATGAAAGCGTTATTGTTATATCAGGACGAAAATTAAATGGACGAAAATGGAGCGTGATAAATCGATCACTGATAATTCTAATGCTTCTGTATACCATTTATAAATCTATCTTTTCTTTGCTTTAAAAAGCTGTATGTCCAATAATATTCTTGTTTTAAAAAGAAGCAGAGATAGAATCGAGGTAGGTTAAGAAAGAAACTTATTCGATAATGAGGTTAAAATTTTCTCTGTTATCTGTCCATCAACTGTAGAGTCTCTTTTATTGCTCGAGATAAGATCGCTGTATCTTCAGCAACGAGCTAACGTCGAATAAAAACGATGATTCATCGTAAAACATTGAAAATTAGTTAGGAAGTTACATAGTCAATCACAGGAAATGTTATTCGCGTCAAGCTAATAATAATTTTGTTCTTTCCAAAGGAATTTTGAAGTATTTCTAAACACGGCAGATCGTATCGAGAATGTTGAATTTTACCTTGCAACCTGTTCTTGCGTTAATTTAGTAACCTAATTAAATACGCGTATCTAATCAACCCCTTATTATCGCGAATATCGAAGATAAATTTGCCACCATTTTTACCATGAATCAGTCGTTCTCCCTCGTTGTTACGCAATATATCGACGTTTTATAATATCCATACGCTCTTCCTTGAAGTAATAGACGACTATCGATGATATTAACATTGTATTTGTAAGCTGAAAGTATCGTCCAATTTATTAGTAGTAATCTAACAATTATTTCCGATTAAGGCTCCAGTAAATATTATCGATTTCAATGATTTACGATATTAAAGGAAAATTTAGAAAGTTTTTTTTAGTCAGTTTTTAACGTAACGTAATTTCGGTCAAGTTTATTTTTATTACATTTTATTATAGAAAAGGTAATATTAAAAAATACAAAACTTTAGAGGTCTAATATAGGTAATCTTATCGTTTTATGTTAATTACCTCATGAATAAAAACTGAACCTTTAATTTTTTTGTTATACTTAGCTTTATAACATATTATTTCTAGAGATATTACTCAAAAAGTCACAGACTCTTGAATTTCCCGTATTAAATCTAATTTTATTTACCAAATCTCTAAAAAGCTGTCGCGAAAGAATTCGAATAAACTTTTTCTTCAGTTTGTCTTAAATGATCGACTTGTAAATATTTTTTCTGCATGGAGATCCTTTTGACTTTTCAGACTTCGAATATAGAAATTGTATTTTCGATATGATCAGAAATTCTCCCATTTTTCATATAATATTTTTTTAATATTAATATATGACTGTTGCCGTGTCATTGTTGGTTTTTACAAACGATTTGATGAAAATCCGAGGAAAGGGAGAATTACGATAAATTACCTGGCATCGTATAATTCGTTTTCTGATAATCAGCGAGTTTCATAGAATTTAGATCCTTTGACGATGCACGATTTTATCGATATACATTACGCGCGCGTATAAACGCCGAAATAATTTAAATCGAAGAGATACAGGCTCGGTGGATACAATTAATTGTTTCGTAATTAATCGCCTGATGAGAAATTCCCTCTCGTGATATTTGAAAACAAATGTCGGATTAAAATTGCGAGATCGCAGAAAGATTCAAATTTCTTCGCGAGAATAATTCTGCAATGATAAACCAGGCGGTTGTCTGAAATTATGTGCAACGCGAATACGTAAAGTTGATTAATTAAAAAATTGAACAGTATCATTTCGTTCAATTTAATTTTAATCTTTTCGCTTCTTCGGCATTATTGGCATATATAGTGCGGAAATCTTTTAAACCATCTGACGATAAGTTACTGATATTACAATGACAATTGAGAATATTTCAATTCCTTAAATCATCAACTTTTTTTTTTTTAGAAATTCCGTGATAAATAGAGCTCCAATCTAAGTGTAACAGGAAATTTATGGGATCATTTAGATTGAGTCAGAAAAGGAAGGGGAATAAGAAAAATAAGAGTAATCTGCTGTGTGAGAAATTGAATAGAGAATAGCAGCAGAATCTATAATAATTATTAATGCTTGGATTTAATGTTTCTTAAGAAGTAGGTAACGACGAATCTATTAATTCATCAAAGTAAAACGTTTTCAGTTGATGTGTGACTTTATAATTTTGCACATCGTCATGCTTGAACGTGTCTGATTTCAATTTTTATTCAATTCTCTAAAAATATAAATCTACGAGCGGCATATTATTTTTCTTAAACTTAAAACAACAAACATCTATATAAATAAATAGTAAATATCTTTTCTAGTCCTAATAAATTCATGTTTGAATACTTTGTTCTGTCCTGTTTCTGCTTTTCTACATTTTGACAAAAGATTTAGCGAAACAAAGAAAGAAAATAAACGGGCAATGTGTTGGAGCAAATATTATTCGCAATGAAGGTTCTGACGATCTTTAACAAAAATATTCTACAACTTCAGATGTGAAGTAGCCATACCTTTTATAACAACCAGTGTCTTAGTCCATTAAAAATTGTAATATATCGTAGACGCTATAAAATACCTCGTTATTTTGTCGATGCTTTATGAAAATCTATCAATTTAAACGAAACAGTCTTGGTCGTTCATTTCAAAAACTTTATCGAAGTTTCCCGCTGTCGCCACACTTTATCCGCAATAAAAATGTTCATAAGCTGGTGCTGAACTTCCTAGTCACGCCCTGTTTTATTAATCGCCGATACAACTAACGTCGTATCATCGTGTATGGTCGTTTTCTTTTCCACAGAACACAATAGAGCGTGGATTCAAGAAAAGGTTAATGTATTCGAAATAATTTTTGACGCGTCCTAAAACTCTACCGTTCTCTCTTTCACCTTTCTCTATTCTCCTCGCTTTCTCTTCTTCCTTTACCTTCTTTTTTTTTTTTTTTTTTTTTGCGAACGATTTTAACATTAAACGAAATTCTCACGGAACTGCGAACAGCCCAACAAAGAGATGTAAATTACGATCTCGGTCGGCTGTATTTTTTCCTCCTTTTTTTCGTGTTTGCTCTGGCTAGAAAAATATGTGTGTCAACAGGAACTTCCCGCGGTGTGCACAGTGCACTTGCACTTTTGAGCAGGCGTTCGTGATCCTTGACCTAATTGACATTGTTCTGCCACGTGATGCTGCACCAGCGATTCATTCGAATTCGAACCTGACAGCAACCGCCGCTCTGTGATTGCATTTCAATTTGAAATTCGCTGAAATTCCCGCGAATATGCGATCCGATGTTCAAAATCATTGCTAACGAGAACCTATGGTTTGCATTGAAAATGAGGAAATCGTGAATTTTCGGAAGGTTATTTGGTTATCGTAAAAATTCTACGTTTTTCGTGTTTAAAGATTTTAAAGGGTTCATTTTAAATGTTGCTTGAAATTCTGGAAATATTTCATCGATGAAAAATGTTGAATTCAACGCGTTACGCGTACGTAAACTTGTTTGATCGTAGGATATTTTAAGGCGAAGGATTTATTTTAAAATTGCTGCATTTATTATTTATTATACTTCAAATTGTTGACATAATGTCGAGCTGAATGTTTCTTTGGCTTATAAATAGTTCCGAAACGAACTGAATTCTACTTTTATGACCAACGTTTAACAAACCGTTAATAAAGATTCTAATTTCTAACATTGGCACGAGTTTTGCCTCGCGATAAAACTGCAGCACAGAAATTCCTTTCTTTATTAGCTTCGATCGTAAAACACGTAACATAGCAAAGTACGTAAAAAAAATGTGTAGGTCAATTACGTTCTGTGGCTCTGTATCGTTATATTCCCTGTATCTCGAAATATCAATTATATTTTGGAAAAAATTTTGAAAGCAAGAAATGTTACAACGAAGACAGTAATAACGTTAGGATGAACCTAATAATAGTATACAATGGTGTAACGTAACGCAACAGTAGTAATAAGTAATAACGTTGCAATAAAATGAATGAGGATGAAGTGAAATTCGCGATAGAATTTAAGTTCTTCTCATGCAGAAACTGTACCACCAATGTTCCAATTGTTATATTTTCAGACTTTTGCAATGAAACATTGTAGAACGATGTTACGAGTATTGTTATACATTCCTGACTCTCTTTCGCACAATCGTAAATTTTAATTCTCGTATGTCTAGTATTTTTTTTACTAACAATAGTTACATTTTTAAAATTTTGCTTTCTCTGATTATTCGTGTATCCGTAATACATTATTCGATAAATGGAAAACGTTAGATAAATAAACAAATTGTCCTTTTTCGTTTAGTAATATAGTGAAGAACATACTCTGTTAGGATATGTTTTTCATCAAGATTTCTTGCATTTTTCGTACAGGTACACAAAAATACGTACTTTGAACTCTTCATAGAAAATAAATGTTAATAATCATGTCACTTACTATGACACTGAAGCTGTGCGATTTACAAAACTATATTTATCCGAGCTTCTCTCGCACTATGCTGTGTAAAAAAAAAAGTTTGAAATTAATTTTCTCTGAGGGGAATATGTTGGAGATACAGTGAGTGTCAGTTTGAAAGTTTGTTGTAGTTGGAAACATAAATTGTATATTTTAACGAGTACGTTTTTAACATTAAATACTACTAAACAAATCAAAATGATTCATATGAGATTACCAAACTTCTGCAAACTTTTTCATACCTGTAACCTGTATTATCTCATAGAAAGGTTATAACAGCAAGAAAAAATTTCTTTTCTCAACAGCCATAATTCAGGCGAACAATTTCGATCGCGTGCTAATAGTTTTCGCGGTGGAGAAAAATCTCGTCACCAATTAAAACGAAATTGTGGTACGAACCAAAACGCTTTCACCGTAGATTTCATCTGAATTCGAGGCTGGCCGAACATCAGCCATCATGGATACTTTCCACGTTGCCTCTTCCATCCTATCCTCGGTTATGAACGTTATTCGAACGCGTGTAACGAGAAAACGGAAGTTACGAAACGAGCGTCCGCCGGTTTCTGATTTTTATCGACGTCGATGCAATTCCGCCGACATGGTCGCCGTAATATTCGTAACGCCGCTAGTTTCTCGTCTCAGATTTTCGTCCGAGACATTCCTGCCTCGAAATAGTCGTCGTTTTGAAGTTACAGGCATCGTTCCAGGCAAATATTCGAAAGGAATGGTCGCGTAGGTGAAATTGAGCGAGTTATTCGGATGAATCTCCTCGTTTCGGTGGAGGTGAATCGAACGAGATTTCATTTTCTTTCTTTACGATCAATTTTGCGCATTTTGGAGAGAATACGATGCTGCTCGGGGGAATATGTTGCAGATCTAACGAATGTCGGTGCGTTTGAAAGCTTATACAAATGGAAATATAAATTGTATATTTTACCGAGCACTTTATTAATATCAGAACTACCGAGCCGATTAAAATAATTAATATCGGAGCGTTAAAAGTATGCAAATGTTTTTCATCGTTTCTCAGACAATTTTAGTTTATAATTTTATTTGAGGAATAAACACAACACATATAAATGTTTTATACACCTTGTACAAATATTATACACAGATTAGAGATGCAAATAAAAGTTACAAAATTGCTTTTATAGAGGAATTTTATATATTTGTAAATGCAACAAAGGTTGCTAGTGGTACGAACTAATTTACTAATGTAGAATTTTCGATGCATCAGAGAGTTCACTTTTATTGCAGAGTAGTACAGCGGATGTAGTGTTTCAAGTGCAACGTAGTGAATCGACAGTTTCTCATACAGAGTAAAACGGTGTGGTTGCCGCTACTCAGTCTGTGCGTGAATGCGTAAATAATCGGCACAGTGGGGAATCGAAATCAGGAAACGATACGAAAAATATCAAATTTTCCAATTAGAATCAAAATTTTAACTGGCAGAACGTAATATATAGTGCAGTTCAATCCCGGTGCATAAATAACATCAAATCGAAGATTAAATAAGCATTTCTTATTCAGCATGTTCGAGCGTAGGCGTCGTAGAAATGAATTTATAGCGAAGTAAAATTTTGATTTTATTTATTATTTACTCTGTGAATTTGTTTTAAATAACATTATTCGGATACCGATATATTTGGAAAATCTGATTTTTCAAAATAATATTTGCCAATTTATCTGTACATGTATCCTTGCTTTGAAATATAATTATTAATTATTTTAGTTGAAGCAAGCGTTTATATATAACATTTCTTTATTTCTCATTTTCATGCAACGCAAAATGTATTAAAATCAACTACGTTTTATACAGAAATTAAATACAATTGTATCTCTTTTCGTACGATATCGGCGGTCGTAGAGATGAGTTGGCAGTTTTTCGTTACAGTTCGATGGGGCGCTGGTAATTTGTACGTGTTGGGAGTCTCGCGGAATGGTTTTTCGTGGCCATATTTTGTCACGGTTCGGTAAGGAAGTCTCGAAGTGACGTAAAACATACGCGGGAGTGGGAAACCGATGGAAAACACGTACTTCTAGACTTCTCCTTTCTCGTTCACTCGATATCTCTGCTTAAGATCGACTTACAGACGTTTCCCGTGACTTTCAAGAACGTCGTGAATTTTCCTTTTCGGCAATATCACGTTAAAAAGATTACTCGTTTTACTATAGTAGGCGTAATACATGTTGCGATTCATCAGCGGTTACACTTTTCGCAAATTATCCTTCGCTGGTAAAATATTTTCGTTTAGGAAACTGGATGTAAAATTAAATAGACGTAGAACAATCCATGAATTGAGAAATTGAATTATTAACCTACATTCAAAGCTTTGTATTTCAAAAACAAAGAAAGGTAAACAAAGAGAGCTAACTTGGTTTAATTTCCCTTTTTATACGAAAGTAAATACCGCGCCGAAACGAAGATTAGCTTACCTCGTTCCTTTCTTTCTGAAATAATACAAAGAAAACAGTTCGGAAAAGTTTCTGCTTCTTAACCGACCGAGCCATTCGTGCGTTTCATACGCATTGTATCGTTACAAAGTCGTGCTTACTTTCGCGGAAAAGCTAGGAGCTGGAATCGAGGCAAGAAAAGGGCTGTATGTGCCACGCAAAGCGGAAGTTTCTCGACGCGCGTGGTACACGCGTGGAAATGTGTTTTTCTCTAGCCATTCCTGGGATCCTCGTCTGAGAGTCGTCGAAGACTTCTAAGGTCGAAGCGAGAATTCGTCTTGCTCCGAACCCGTCGCCGAGTAGAATCGCCTTTTCGCGAGACGAAGATCTCCGTATTCTTTCCGCTTCCGCTCCGACGATGACTTTACAGCGATGTGAATTTTTCTTTCGGCCTTCGAAGTTTCTCGAAACTTCGAAACACGCCAAATATACAGGAACTTTGCGATATTCGTGATATTGCTGACAGAAGTCTCTTTTATTTAAGTTATTCAACGATTTTGCTCGAGCTTCCACATTATTTGTATTTTTCTTCCCAATATTGCATCGCACACTGTTCTTGTGCATTTGTACGATTAAAAAAATGGAGTCTAAATAGGAATTTGTTTGCTACCTTATCTCAGATCTTCGTCTATTTTGAGAAACAATTACACGTTAGTTATTTTTCTAATTTCCTTTATCACAAAGATTTAAGAAACGTTCAGCTCCTTCAGTTCTAAACGTAACATTGGAATCAAATTGTAATTCGAATTTTCAAATTGTAAACTTTGAAATCATTCTTTTCTTGTTCGAGTACTCGACTAATGTTTAAACTGTTGGAGACAGATCCAATTGCTGCAATTATTGCAGCGTCTCATTCTAGTTACTTGCAGCTGTATTATTGATAAATGTCTTAAAACTTTGCAGCGAGTTTGTACATACATACATACAGAATGGTCGATTCTTATATGTACATAGTCTCAGCTCTGTCGGCTCTCCTCACGTTTTGTTACACGTCGTTGCTCCGCTTCCTCGTTTCTCTTGCTTTTTCGCCTCGTACGAGCGAGTACATACGCGCGGCCTCTTATTTCTCTCAAGTGGAGCGCGCATCGCATCACATCGCGTAGAAACACCGTCTGGACAGTGCAGAAACAATACTAAAACGCGTCAGCCAGCCATAATTAACATGTTCACTGTTCACGTGATAATCACGAATATCTGATTCTTTCTGGAGATAACTGTTTTATCCTTGGATAGGACAGCGATAACGAATGAACGAGATTTTAACTTTTTAAACTTTGAGGGTGAGAGAAGTAAACCGACGTTTTCCATTTTAGTTGATTTCACATATTTTTGAAAAATGCGCGGAAACTGGTGAACAATCTGTTTCACGATATACCGTCAACGATGTGCCAAGTATCTATGAATGTATCTTGTCCAGAAAACCGTGTCGTTTCATTGACTTTTTTTGGGAGCGCAATACGATTCGCACGGTCCGCGTAGCTGAAGTTTTTCACGGCAGAAAATGTGCTGATTGTAATTTCGTCACCAAGAACACGTAAACGTGGAACGATTGCGTTTATTATTGCGATTATTTCGATCGAAGATAAACAACGGTGATCGTTCGATTGGAGAACTCGATGAAATATTCGTCGCTTGCCATTTCCATGGCTCGTGTCTCGTTTCGTCGCAACCCCTTGACGATGAATTTTTCAACAAGGTAACCGCCTCGCGTGCAACATTCAAATTTATTTAAATCTTCCTTGAAACAGAGAACCAGAGAAGGGAAGTCTCGATTTAGCACGGTCAGAGTCAGCTGGTTTTGTCTCGTGAAATCATAATATTGGGGTTGTTGGGAATCTTTTATTGGCTGTGTAGGTGGCGAAGAGTGAATTAGAAATTGGAGCAATTGTTTTTCGTGTTTAGGTAAGAGCGACGATAAATGTTCAATCCTACCGTCGGTGTAGAATTATTATTATTATTTCATGTCGATCTTCATCTCGTAAATAGAAAGATAAAAAGACGCTTTTTAATAATTTTAAAGAAAACTATAATATAAAATTCAGACTACAAATCATGAATATCCTAAGCAATTGTCTCATATTTTTCAGATTTAAGAAACTTCTTGAGTAGAGGAAGGTATTATTAAGTCGATGATTTCTGTCTTTATTTTATTATCTTGATCTTCTTTAGATAGTTAGAAATACTTGTTAATTAAAAAAAAAGATCTTCCAAAGACTTCTACTCTTACTGAAACAAAGAAACTTTCTAGAAAAACATTCCTAGACAGATGTTCCATCTAAAAATATATTATATCAATATACAAAGATAAAATGGACAAAGGATCAATAAGTATCATATCTCATAAATAAACTCACTGTTATATTCCTATTAACCTTTATCCATTGTTTGTCATGATGATATCCACTCTTTAATACCTTTTTCTCTCCACTCATTCGAATGACCTCTTCTTCGAAGAAGCCTCATCATCGGTCGATATTCTGCGTAACTCACGCGGTCACGAACAGACGAATTTCAGAGGCTTTAGCCTTGATGTTGTTCAGACGCAGGGTTAATTGCGCTATGGAGATGACGTAGCCTTGTTACATAACGTCATTTCGATATCAATTCATCCGAGGGCGAAATACCACGACGCTATTCCTTGCTACTGGTAGATTTCAACCGATTTGCAATTACGAATATTAGGGATCGCCGAAACTCCGAGGATTCGCGATTGGGTGATTCGCGAAACGAGCGGAATTAATCGAGTTCGACGCATGATAAAATCGACTCGGCCGTGAATATAATATGTTTGCCAGAATGTTCCTCCGACTTATACACGCGCAGTTGATTTTATTGACGCCGATTATCGATGCAAGTATCGATCATGCTCGTCAGATGGTTTGACTTTTAACGTCAGGCTTTTTATGGTCGACGAATCCGTGACGAGTTTAATCTGATTAAATCTGTGGCAAGCTGTCCAAGCGGACACTCGATGCTGCGTTATTAATTTTAAATAGCTGTTTCTGGCGCGTGGAAAATATTCTTTGAAACGTCGTACTGATTATTTCCATGGTTATATTTGTTATTGGTAAAAATGTTTTTACGAATGTTGTACAATGAATCGTCAGCTAATACGACGAGTCTTTATCGTGTGGAACAAAGAAATACAAATTAAAGTAAAATTCTTAAAAATTGTAACAATTTTCATCTATGACCCAACGATACAAAGTAAGAGTAAAGTATTTGTTCTTAATCTAAATATTCATTAACAATGTCAAGTTTCTTTAAATAATTACAAGACGCTCCCAACTACTAGACCGAGGATTTATGCAAATTTATGAACGTTCAAAGAAATAGCAGCGAAACAGAAATTTTCCTCGCTCTCTTATTACGATAACAATCGCTTTACCTTGAATGTACATTTGTTACTATACATTTGTGCGTCTCTGAATTTTGTACGAATGCATTGACATTCAATAAATGCACTCACAGTCTAGATATCGATCACAGTTCGACTCGAAACGCTATTTCCTCCATCCAAATCTTGTTTCGCGTATATGTTGCTTGGAAAAATTCCAAATTATCTCGATCGAAGACGCGAGTAATTCAAAGGAAGTTTGCCAGATTTTCGTTTTCTCCTCGGTTTCGTTTTCCTTGAAAAATCTAGGGTTCCGCCACACGTGTGGCGGATCAGTCAACGAGACTGTTTCCTCTACGAGAGCCTGGCAATTAAGTTGCTAGCAGTAGCCAATAGGACGCTCCTTGTTTCCTGCCGAAGGATGAACACGTGCGACAAGCTTCTAGGAAGTATTTCGACTCGTTCAACCTAGCCTTTCTTTCCTGACAGCTTCGAGTGCTGATGTTACATAAGACAGACGCGGATGCACCCTTTCTCTTTTTTTTTCTTTCCTTCCCCGTCACTTAATTTAGAATGTTTACTACACTACGAAACGGATTAGATGAAGTAGTAGCCGGGTTACTACTACTTGCGTCATTAAAAAATTAAACACTGGCCTTTTTTTTCGACTTTTTTAAGCCTGACTTAGTTCCACGCGCTGCTGAAGCAATTTTAACGATATTTAATTCGGTATTTCAGAATATTTTTAATTATACGTGTATTTCAATTGTGAGTTTATACGAGTTGCACAGTTTGTATATTATTTTACAAATCTGTGATTTATTTAGGAACTCTCTCCGCACAATCCTATACAATTTGTATCAAGGAACGCGTCTATATCTGTTTCTTTTAGTTGATAGTATTAGTATTAAAGGATTAATCGTTGAAGCTGAACAAAAAGACAGTACGTTTCAGGGAATCTCGATCGAGGCACTGAAAAATCAGACTAATTAATTTTATTTTCTCAAAATTTCTTCCTTTCAGCTGTATAATACACGATTATGTATCGTTTCGTTTATCGAAGATACAAAATTCTCTAGTTCAAATTAATTCGTTTGACTTCTGTACGAAGAAAAAATATTTGGATATTTAAAAAGCCAATAGCTTTTAATTTTTACAAGTTTTGTGTCAGTCGTCGTATTCTTTATATTTACTTTATATTTATCTGTACGAAATCAGCGTTGAATATATCGTATTTTCATAAAAGCAAGTAGAAGTAAATAACGTACGGTTTACACGGTTTCGGTTTCGAAATACGCGTACAAACTTTCTTACGTACGTTTCTACGAGTATGATTCATTGTTTTGGCATAAGCGAAAGTGCAGTATTCTTTGCAAACAAGCGGTATCCTTTTTTCTTGCGTAAAATTCTAACCAGCCACGATGCTATAACATTTCGTAAAGTTTTCTTCTTAACGAATAATTGTTCGCGATCTAATACGTATGGAGCTTCCAAACAACTTTAAATCCACGTAATCTCACTCTTTTCCCAAAATCTCTTTAAACTATTCTTTTGACATTGTGCGAGATTTATGAATTAACTTTTCTGTAGATTTATTATTACAAGTGTCTTTGTATAATGTACTCTCATATATATCTACATATATTTTTACAGTCTAACTGCACAAACACTTTTGTCTCTCATTGTACTTTTATGAAATCGTATGATCATTGTAAATTGTCTCGAAACACGACCGACCGATCCAGGATTACAGAGCAGGATTCTACTGGACAAAAAGCGCGTAGTAAAGGGGAAGTAAAAGGGAAAATCCATTCATCGGATTTATCATCAATGAATTAAAATCGCTCGACACCGATATCGTCGTCGATTCGTGTGCAGATTCCAATCAAAGAATTTCAATACGTATTTTCTGGCCTTGCGAACGATCCTCTTTTGTTTTCGTTGTCGGGTGAATTTCGAGGCTCGAATTGTGCAACAGAGAATTTCAGGATCGATTCACCGGCCCTCCATCAACCAAAATTCCTTTTCTCTCTTACGAATTAGGGATGGGAATCGAATGTACGTCAAGTGGTATCGGTGAAAAGTGGTCATACCTTTTGTGAGTATTTGAAAAACAAATAGTATCAAAGAAGAATGGATGTTTGGCCTTTAACGAATGGTATCGAATGAAGCCGCGAATAGACTGATTCTACGCGTAAAAACATATAGAAAGCGTAGGAAGATCGATTGATGTCAGACTTTGTTTTTCAAAGTGATTGAATTTGAAAATTGTCTGGATCAGCCACAAGCGCTATTAAATTTTGGCTATTTTATTTCAAATCTTTTGATAACGGAATAATAGTTTAATTCTGTCACACCTTTTAAAACAATCGACGAATTATCGTTATAATTGTTCTGAAAATCATCATAAATTCTACCATAAATGGAACTATATATTCTAATACATAATTTTAACTAAATTTAAGGAAAATGAAATTTCCATGAAAAATTACGAGTTATCCGGTTCATCCACTGTAATAGTTTCGACACTAATCCAAGATTCAAAGCCGTCTCGGTTTCAAAGCCATGCAAATTCAAAAGCAGTACGGGTGAAGCCGCGTTTTGCACGATTGAAATGAAAATGAATCCATTACGCGGTTGCGCTGTCAATAATTAATCGACGACGAATTAATGGAATTAATTAACCGATTGCTCGTAGCGGTGGAACGTCAGTTTCCATTGGAATAGAGAGAGAGAGAGAGAGACTGGAGTAAAAGATCGATTGTACGCGATTATCGTCGTTGACTACTTGAATTTCGATGCGTCTCATCGACTCGATTCGTTTCGGTCGAACGATAATTTTAATTTCACTATCGTTGCATCGCCATCAGTCGGTACACGGCGATTCCCTCGCAATTGCTCGAACAGCCGGCCTTTTACGATGAGCAAGCTGTTAAATGTTTCATTGGCTTTTAGGCAACCGTCGTTTAAATGCCTGCTTGCCTGTATAAAAGAGGGGAAAATTTGGTTTCTGTTGCGATGGGGATGGATTCGAGGTGGGATGAATTTGCGAACCCAACGAAATTTGCCTCGGTTACGGTTGTTCATAAAGACATCGTATCAAGTATGAAATTATGTACAATTATTTATATAATATTTATATAAAATTATATAATTATCGTAAAGTATATAAATATTACAAAAGTGTCTTTCTATATGTTCTATATCATACTTTGTTTATTTCAATAAATTTTTGTTGTAGTTAAACTAACGGGACAGTTAAAGTTATAAAATCAATTTGAGTTTGAGTGGCTTTGAAACCGAGACGGCTTTGAATCTTGTATTAGTGTCGAAGCTGTTACAGTGGATGAACCGGCTAACTCGTAATTTTTTCATTTTCCTTAAATTTAGTTAAAATTATGTGTTTAATTCTAGCTTGTGTAAATCTCGAGCTTACGGACGTTTATATAAATTCATATATAATTCCATCGCAAAACAATTAAGAAACTCGATTAAAGATTTGTTTCGTCTACTGAATATCATAATACGAGTTTCGTTTTGGATATTTTTTCATATTCTTGTTATACTTATACCTTTTCAGCGCGTAGTCGAATTAAAAAATTCTCAATAAAAGAATCAATAAGAAATTATGGTGGAAAACCAACCCACAAAGCAGAATAAGCATTAAATATTCATACGAGTACAATGTCCTGGGATGTATTTCCCCAAAGACGTACAGCAATTAAAATTGATGGTTGGATAGGACATCGTTGGAAGATTCCAATTAACTGTCGATGATAACGATTAAATTTTCTTACCAGCGTTACCTGGTGTACGAAATGCTGGCATTATCGATTTTTTCGCCTATTTTTCCCCCCTTTACCCCTTTGAGCTGGGTCAGTGGCCTGTCAAGGGAAGAGAGAAGAGGATCTGCCTCTGTTGGAGCATGAAGGCGGATACACCATCAATTCGCCGATGCTCTCCGTAAATATTTGCAACTGGCTGTTCACTCGGCGGCTTTTCAGGGACGGCGTAAAAATCGCAACGTAACGTGTGTTACGTAAATATAAGCGCGTACCGAGGCGCGACGAAAGGATTTTCGGCGAAGCACCCGTAACCCGGGAACAGATGCCCCTTTTTTTCATTCACCTCCGACCCCATCGTCTCGATAGAGATCCACTTCACGGGGAAATTTGCAACTGTTTCGTTTGTCAACTCTATTCTTTTTCTCTTTCTTTCTTTCTTTCTTTGTTCTCTCTGAACATTGTCCGCTTTTTAAGTTGCTTCGATGTACGTATAGTGTACGTAATAATAGACGTGTGTAGATATATTTATTCATTTATTTATGAGTTTATTTCGAGGCGGTTCCGTTAACAATGAAATACGGCATATATAGAGATTAATTCTTTTCACTTTGTTTAAATATTGTTAAGAAATTGTGTGTTATGAATTGATCTCGTTTTTTATTTGGTTAATATTTTTGGAGATTCAAAGGTACACCGAATTCACGTAACACGCAAAAATATATAAAATATTCAAAATATAGTATTCGTTAAATAATTCTCTATCTAGGTTCCAGTTTGCGTAAATATTCGCACTTTGTTAACGATATATTGCTAATAGCTATCCCCAATGTCTATTATCTAACTTGTATTATGTTTTTCATGATTTTCTAATCGAATTAATTAAAAGCTGATAATAGGAGCTATCGATTTCGGAAAACTGATTGGTATATAGAAAGTTGTTTACGTTACTCTCAGTTTTGTTCGCTTTTTAACTGGCTTCGTTGTGTAAGGTACCTCTCCTTCTCTTCTTTACTTGAGCGATATCCAATCGCTTTATCGGTTTCTCATGGTGTTTTACGTTGAAGGTTGAAATTCTGCTAGTTGAAATAAGAGTTGTTAGTTTAAGAAGGGCGATTAATAGGTTGGAAGTCGTTTCTATTACGTAACTGGAAGTTCTGGCGGAAATTAATTAAGAATTTTACGCGGTATCTTTCCATTCTCGAACAGTAAATCGTTCTTCAAACGTACGATTCCTTAATTAATTTCGGTGACGTAGAAAGGTTAGATTATTAAAAGATTGAAAGTACTATTTCTGATTCTTTGGGAATTATTTTTATTCGGAGATTATCTTATATTAGCTGAAGATCGTTCTATATAAATTGAAAATATAGAAAGAACACTTTGTTGCTCAAAGTTGACAAGTGGATTATTTTTAAATAAACTTTATATAAACCATCGTTTCGTTATTTCTATATAATCTTAGACTTAAATAGTTTTATTTACAAGTTTAGATTATTATTAGATGGTTGCAATTATTAAAATATCCTTTATTGGGTGATTAAGTAACTAGATCGTTACACGACTGGAATTATTACTTGGAATTCTTAAAAATTTATTTTTGTTTCAAATTTATTCGATATTAGTTAAAATCCACAAGCCTAAATCAAAGAGTTCATTTCACATTCAGAATTGGCCAGTATATCTGATCAATGCAAACATTCTGTTCCCTTTTTATAATTCTAATTACAGACTACGTAATCTCCCTAATAGCCTTATCGTTTTCTTTGCCCTGTTTGTGGACGCTATCGATTTCTATCTACCTCTGTATCTGCATCCACGCGTAATTTATACAGCTATCACGTGTTAAAAAATTAAAAATACGTTCGCCTGTCAGTAACAATAAACTTAAATACTCGGCTTGGTAGCTACCGTTAAAAATTAATAACGACAATAAAATACGAAACATTTTCGCGAATTAGCTCGAACGTTATCCTTTATTATCGAAAAATTGTCTCATGGTAATATCACTCGTGAAATTAAAGCTCTTATCTTCCGCGTGCTGAATATTTCGAAAATCTCTTTTCTCTTGCCAGCCAGGTGGGATTTAATGAGAAATCCGCGAACGAACTGGCATAATCGCGCGCTGCAAAATTTTATTCGCGCTTTATCACCAAGAGGATACGTGGTCTCGCTTTGTCCGGTGTAATGAAAAAAAAAAAAAAG
The DNA here is from genome assembly GCF_041682495.2 of Bombus fervidus. Classification (NCBI taxonomy): domain Eukaryota; kingdom Metazoa; phylum Arthropoda; class Insecta; order Hymenoptera; family Apidae; genus Bombus; species Bombus fervidus. The sequence goes on from NC_091524.1 coordinate 12,357,052, forward strand.
ACAGACCGTTGTCTATTTTTTATTCATTAAAAGTTTCGGCCCCCTTGCATGTCCGTTCAGCTATGCGGTTACCCTGTTAAGCAGTTACGAAGGTGTGTTAATTAATCCTAGGCTTTGAGCATCTAAATATAGGTGGGAGTGTGTGAAAAATATCGAAGAAGCGTTCTGCAAAAGTTTCTTTGGCAAATTATATAAAAAGCCAGGCAAACGTAGTCAACTTCTATGGGAATTCATCGTGCAGCTAGTTATTTTAACAGTGGATGAACCAGCAAGGAGTAAATAAATGTACGGAGGTCATGTGGTAAATAAATTGCGGATGTTTGTGCATTTATGGGAAATTTGAAAGTGCAAAGATGTATAGAATATTTTTAATGTGCAAAGGTGTACTCATAAAATTAGTGGAGTATTTAGTAGACAATGTCTGTAAAGATAGAAATTTTCACCAATATCTGGAGTCTGTTTATAGATCATATTCTCTGTTATTTACTAATTGTTACCAACTATCTCACTCTAATGAGAATATGTATTCTTTTCATTTTCCATAAACGAGGAAATCGTAACAGCTCTGCACTAAGAATCTGTTAATTCTAGAATTGATAAGTTTCGCCTCAACGTAGCACAACAAACTGATTAGTCGTCGGAAGAGTTCGTGAAACGAAATGGAAATTTCTTTGATTAAGTATAATCACGATAATTATGTCTCGTTTAATTGACGCGCGTAACACAAAAGTTTTCTATAATAAATATTCAGATATTTTCATAAATCAGTACATGATATTTTATTTGAAGGAAGAGCAGTTTATGTGCATCAATCTAATAAAGATGAATATAAAAGGTATTTATTCTTCGCTTCCCACTATTTTTACAATATATATGAAGATATGGCAAGGAAATATGTCTTGTTTATCAATTATTATTAATGTCAGATAATGTCAGTACTCGGATACACGTTGTTGATGCTGTTACAAAATGGCAAGGCCCATACCGCAATTTCTCTTTTGTATATGTCGTCCTTTCACCATGGATACATTTTCATCGTGAAAATCTATAAAGCTCGTGTATTATTTGCGTACAACGTTATTAAATGCACGAGCTCCCTTTGTGCAACATTAGTACGGTGCAATAAAAAGGAACAACGAACAATTACTAAAAAAAATATATTAATTCAATATAAATATTTAATCTGAAGTGTATGTAACACACACACACACATTTTGCCAAGGAAGATTGTCTTTTATCTCGGTTGTTTTGCATTTAGATGCGCCGTTTCGTTTTCATAGTTCGAACGATGCTAAGCGGATTCGAGCATAACGAGCAAGAAAGATAGAAATTAACCGAGAAACAATAGCCAGCGATTGCTGGATTCCCGAGAATTTGCATTAATATGTAAATTACGTGAATGCATTTCTGTTTTATTTTGTTTATATACTCTTTATGAATAAGAGGAAAGAGAAAGGTAGTTAGTAAAAATATCATATTCAATAGTGAATAACAATTTAATATATACATAGATTGAAAGATCCGTTCATTCTATACGCTGTAGTACTAGTTTTCATTAGCAATATTTGTATTACATCATCAACTAATTATATTGTCATTACCCAAGTTTTTTTAAGAAACCAAGTTTTTATTGTCTAGAAATTTATATCGTTAGACATTAGCTTGTCTTGAAAATTAGTAGAGCGCAAAGATTTAGTTGAGCGGAGAAATCTTGCAAAATAGGGAAGCCATTCAGAAACATATTGTAGAATGTTCTAATAAAAAGCGATTATGAAAGTGATATAACAGAGCTACTTAGATGATAGAAAAAAGTTGCGAGAAGGAATAACGACAACGTTACACCACACTACAGTAATTACAAATCAAAATCTACGAATCACATTTACACGCTTGAGAATGGCACAAACTTTCTAATGCAACAAATTAGAGACGAAATAGTAGTTGTCAAGTACAGAAAGAGATAAAATGATCATAGATATTGTTTAAATAGAAAAAGGACTCACAAAGAATAAATATTTTACATCCGTGGATATAAATAAACGAGGATAAGAATAAGCGTTTCTTCCAACTTTCCCACGTCTCTTCGCACCTACTTGAAATCAGCACGTGATTCATATGACAATTATTAAACAAATTCAACATCGGTGTAGGCACAGGTTGGAAATGCTGCGTAAGCTGCCGGCTTCTTCCAATATTCTAGCCCTAAATTTATAGCCTCCAGATTGGTCCGAATGGCAGCTGAGCCTTGGCAAACACGCACGTAGTTTCATCCTGACATCAACACACGTTTGTATGCACACACGTTTCAGGTTGATGGGTCCAAGCACGAATGACACACCCTCCAGTTTGACCGGTTGGCTTTCGGTTCATCCGTTGATTAACTAGCTGCATGCGTCCAGAGCTTGCGAACATCGTTGCAACACACGTGCAAACGTAAACCAACGCGGAGTTTCTTGCGTACGATGGACCCGCGTAGTCTGTGTTTCTCGTTATTAAGAGGTGATTTAATTGCAAATCGATTCGCAGTCTCGAGTCCTGGCGAAATGGCATGGCGATGACGTTGGTTTGGCTAGTCGGCTCTTTGAATCAGAACATATAAATGTACATACGTAAGTACATCTACACGCTTTTAAGGAATATATTATGTGCTTTGTACGAAACGTTTCGAAAGTTCATTACCAGTTTCTGTCGAGTTCAGTAGATTGCGGATTTTTATGCAATTATGAAAAATTTCAAGGTACAAAAATGCATAGAATGCCGATGATACGCAAAGATAGAATAAAATATCTAAAGCCTCTTTATAATGTTTAATAGGTAAATCAGAGATGACAAAAGTAAAATGTAGACAGTTAACTGTTTATTCTATCGGCAAATCTCAATATTCAGTGGGACTGTATGTAACATATATTAAATAAATGTTGCTATAATAAGTATTATTATATACCTAATTAGTATTCCTGCTGTGTATTAACTTTTTTATATATAATTTTTATTTCTATTTAATTCTTATTTTTATTTAATTCTTATATATATCATATATTTTTTATATATTAAACATACGTTTGCAATAAATATTTTGTAATTTCTGTTCAAATATCTCCATAATTAAATATCTTTCTAAAGATAAGTATGTATATACCTAGATGCTTTTGAAAGGTAGTTGTGTATGTCCCTACGTGGAGTAATGGGGTTCCACATAACTTATCAAAGGGTTGACGAACGACTTGGCTAATTTCCGAGAGCATGTACTATACGTATACCTATACGTATATGGTCAAGTGGAGGCACGTTGATGTAGGGCTGCTTTTTAGACATTGATCTCTGTCGAGTGGAAGTACGATGGTTTGTTTTTGTTTGGCCATAGGGTGGATTTTATTTGACGAACGTAGTTTCTGCGTTTTGATTCCGGGGAGACTTATTGGTAGATAGAGATTTTGGTGGAGATGTATAGAACTTAGGGTTGATTCTGTTTGAAGTAAGTAGAGAAAGCGACGTTTGAGGAATATATGGTATTTTTGGAATAAAAGACGAAAGAATAATAATTTTATTATTTTTATTGGAAGTTTTCTAAAGCGTGCAGCTTTATATTGTTTATGTCGCAAAAAGATCCTTCGATTTGTTTTTGAACATTATAATTTCGTTGTTCTAAATTAAATACGTGAAAGTATTTCGATGAATTTCTGTAGAATATTTTACGTTTAAAACGTACGAAAATTAAACCCAATGTGACATTTGCTAAATCGATTGTTGAATTTTTTATAAACTTTTATAGAAAATTAATAAAAAAATTGTGTGGTATTTCTTAAAAATGTCTGTCATCATTTACCAATCTCCATTGGAATATTCGCTAAAAGAAGTATGTTATTTCTGTTTAAAACGACATTAGAGATTCGTTGGTGCGAAGTTTGCTTTGATGAGAACTGTAAATTTGAGTTGGGACGTTTATTGGTTTCAGAGTTTCATTTCCCATTGAAAAGTGCATCATCCGATCGAATGAGGATCCGAGAATGCGACGTTTGTATCCGATTGATAATGCGCGACCCTTTATCAGCAAGTGGTTTGATTTCAAAGTAATTTGTAGTGCCATCGACGATTCGATTCGAATCGCTTCAGAACTGCTATATCACTGAAACTGTTTATCGATGATAATGGTTTGCATGCGACATACAAATTTATGCTTTCAATACATTCGTATACTGTCTGCATTAAAATTTAAACAGTATCGAAACGCATGTAACACGCTATATGCGTTTTAATCAACGAGATATTTAGTCGCAATATCGTTTGACAGATCTTTACTCAATTACTATATTTCGTATTAAATACTCTAGTATCGAGAATATGACTGGTAAATGTGATTTAAACTTTGTGAATTAAATGTTGGTTTCGTAGGAATAGTAGAAGTTACAGTGTAAATTTAGAACCTTTGATTTTCCAACAAAACAGATATACTGTATGAAAGATTTCATTATTTAAGGAAGATTGTCTTTAAAAGGAAGTATAAATTTCCAAGACAATAATCTTAAAAAAAAAAAAAAAGAAAAGATAAGAACAAGTATAATAAGATATAATAAATATTATTCCGAACGAACATTTGCTGGTCCATGAAATCTATATTGCCTTTCACTCTTCTATCGCGCATCACTTTTTCAAAAAAATGACAAAATAATAATCTTCTTCCGAGATTGATAAATTTATTCTCGTCGAGAAAAGGACGAACCTTTTTTTAACAAACCAACCTTGTTCAAAGATCATGAGAATTCCTACTTTCACGATTCTCGGATAATGATCGCTGTAATCAAGAAATTAACACGTATTTCGTTCGAATCAAATGGAACGCGCATACAAGATGCATCCTGATAGAGATGATCGTTTCCAAGTCATACTTGATAGGCATTCGAAATTAGTATTCGAGCTCGTTTAACGATGTTGCGAACACGCATTGATTACAAGCCTCATTTATCTCCGATTCACGATGCAGAGAAACGCATACTGGTAGACGATACACTCGATGCAAGGTACAGCTCGAGTGATAGGTCGTTTCGTAGTTAGGAGGTGGTTTAATTTCAAATGGATTTGCGGTACCGATGCCTCCGGGCTAGAAACCGATTGGGAAATCGAGATCTAGATAGAATTCGAATGGGGAACCCTGAAATCCCCTTCACGAATTCTAAAGGGATAAGAATGTCGAATGTATTAGTCACATTTCCTTCTTTCCATTTTTGATTGATGTCTAGCTACAGTCATCCATAAAATTCTTCTTGTGCCCTATAAAGAGATGATTTTCATTATTATTAAAATAAAACGATACACGTGGCAAAATTAATGCGTGTTTATTTTTGTGTGCATTTTTTCTTGCTGTATATGTTAAGCAACGTTAATTTGCTCGATTTTAAATAATGGGTAACATTTACTTTATTGCAACACAGGTTATTTTAGAAAAACTTTTCTCTAAGCTCAAGATCTATGAAAGAGTTGCTGTAATTAAGCAAGTAGTTGGTAGAGTTTATTTATCGCGACGTAAATATTATTCGCTGTTTTATTTGAAAATTTTCTCTGAGCTTCTTATAGTCGATAAACAATGACTTCTTGATTACGTAAAATACAGGGAGACGTTTAAAGCAAATATGTTTACATCCCATTTCAAAGACTAATAGTTGGAAAACTCCTTTAACGGTCCATAGAAACCAGAGACTTAGTACTAAAATACTAGACTAGTACTAAAGAAACTAGATACTTATTACGTCATTTAAAAGTCTTTATCCAGATAAGAAAAAGCCAGAAAATAAGAGATTACCTTGTTACAGGTAATAGTTTTGATAAAGAAAAAAATCTTCGTAACGCTACGTTTAACTGATACACCCTATATTTTTAAATTAATCCTCTCCAAGTACGAAAATAAGACGAATAGAAACGCAATGACGTGGCAACTAGAATTCCAGGACCCTAGCAAGATGCTCAGCTGTTTCCATCGCCATAAAAACCGGTTAGATACCGCCATTTCAAATATATTATTATCCAATAATCATTGAGACTACTTGAACTCTTCGATGTGTTAATCGAGAAAAAGAAGTTGGCTCATCATCGTTAAAAATGCATCAAAATGGAAAGGTATTATCTCGTCATTATTGATTTTTAAATATACGTTCGAATGGAGTTTATAATTGAGAAGTAGGTTATCTTAATGAAGCATCGTTTATTAATATTTCCGCTTCGTCAGTTGTGTGTCATTGGTTTATTACTTTTTAGAATTGAAGATAACGGAATTGTGGTTTAATAGCAATCGTAAAGAAGAAGATACTTCTTGATTAAAATATTAAAGTATTTCAATGTTTGTATTGCGGCAATTTAATCTCGCTTGTTATTAGAAAATCGACAAATTAAAAAGTTTGCAATCATATCGTCTTCAATTTCCTAAATTTCCAAGTTTTCAAATTTCGAAATATCTCAATTTCTCAGAACGTTCGCCATTTTCAAATTTCCAAGTTCCGAAATATCTAAGTTTCGAAATGTACGAGTTTTCAAGTTTCGAAATATCCAAATTTTCAACTACATAAATTTTGAAATTTTTATTTTCAAGCTTTTCAATTTTCAAATATTCGCATCTTTATTTTTAGATTTCCAAACTTAAAAGATTTCCAACGTTTGAAATTCCCCGATATTATAATTCTCCAATTTGATAATATCGAAATGTTCGATCTTATAAACTTCGATATTTCCAACGTCAAAATCTCCAAATGCGATTCCTCACAATGACAAAGAAACGTATCCAAGCATCTTCGAAAAGTTTCTTACTTGAATACAGTCTGGGATAGTTCATAGGATAGTGTATACAACAGGACGTATCCAACAGAAACAGAATTGGGTCACGCGAAGGGAAGAGAGTCGTGTTTTTACGATCGGCTCTATAGTTTGCTAGCATTGTTGGGGGAGGTGATCGATGGTTTTCGTTTCGCGTTTTGCCCAGTTACGGGAAAGCTAATGGCTGACAGAGGGAGATAGGCCAACACGTTTGGATGTTTAGATCGAGAGAATTTCTTCCAAACTGGATTGGCGCGATTCCAATTGAAAAAACGTTGACGGTAAGATAGCAGAGTTGCAACTCGCGCGGAAAGTGTGATCGATTCGCATTAAAACGATTGCCATTGGTTGGAACGGCCCATATCTCCGCTGTTCTGTGGTAAAATTTCCACCGAAATGAAATTGAATTCGAACAATTGAAACAGTGTCGAGCCTGGCTTGCACACGATTCTCTTGGCTCTTTCGATCTTTCGCGTGTCGCGATAACTATTCATAAATTTCCCTCCAATCGATTTTTGTCCACTATCTGTCATCGAGGGTTGATTTATTGATTTACAAATATGCGTCTGCTTGATTCCAGCAAATGAATAAATTGGGAAATAGATTGTTCGTGCGGCGACGAGAAATTGAAAGGTGATTTTTCGATGTGAAACTTTTCACGATTTTATTGATAGATTTATCTACGTTTACAGCAAAATTAAAATTATATATGTGACGATTGTTTTGTGATAAAATGCCAACAAAAGAATAATAGAATAAACGAAATATAGAAGAGCAGGGAAATCTTCATACTCTTCTTTCCTGGAAATTTATCTGGATAAAAAGTGAGGAAATATTTTCAAAGCAATATTTTAACAAAAAGCAATTATTTGCGACTATTGTTTGACTTTTTAGCGGGATTTGGTTAACTGCTAAAACTAAGTCCTGATTCACTTTGTCGTTGCCGAGTGACGGCCATAGTATATTCAATTTCCATTCTAGAAAGTTTTACCGGGTGGAGCCCGGTGACAGATGGAAATCGTTGTTGAGACGAAATTGAAATCGAGTGGCAATACCATTAGAAATGGGCTGGCGATACTTTGAGACTGCACATTGAATTGTCTCTCTTACCACTTCGCGAGCGATCCACCCGATACTCCCATCCCTCTGCAAAAGTTTCGTTCGTTCGTTTTGCAGACGTTCCTTTGTCTAGACGCTTGTCACTTTCTTTATTTCACTTCGAATCCCGGTGAGATTATTTTATCGAAATTGCATTTATCGAAATGTCACGTCGATGAAACTTGCTCGTAAATATTTTTAAATGTCTTTCTGTACACTGAGAAAATTTTACTTAATTTTAACATTTTCCTTTTTCTTTTTATCTCGTATCTATTCTCGAATCGTAATAAGCGAATTTTATCGAAATTGAAATTGAAATTGAAAGTGTAGGAAGTTACCATATCGAAGAAGATAATGAAGGATGATTTGTAAATATTTTTAAATAATACTTTAAATTAAATGATATCTTGTATATTTTTTACACCTTTTTTTTTATTTCGTCGCATTTGCTTCGTATTTTACGAAGAGCGGCACAAAACGTTCCATGCGACATGTATTCTGTATGTCCACGATAAAAAGAATGTAAAAAATTTCTTTTTCACCGGTGGGAGAATTTTACGTATTTTTTAATTATTGAAATTTTATTCGAGACGCTATTTGTACGCCCGACGCGCGCGAAAGGCTTGATGTCCTTATTGAAATGCAAGGAAATTTCACTGCGAAACTACGAGATCGTTCTTTTATGTAAATAACATAGAATTCTTCCCAAAGTGTAGAAGTTTATATTACCTGCTTGAAACTTTTCGGAAGGGAATTTCTTTAAGCGATAACGCTTTCTAAATATCTCGTTATGGACAACTAAGTTTGACGTTTCTACAAATTCAACGGTTTACTGTTGAATCGATGACAAACTGAAAAAAGAACGTAATTCAACGAATATAGTTTCTTTTAAAATGAAAAATTTTAAGAAAAATGAGAACCATCTTGGTTACTCTAAACGTACATATATATAAAAATTTATTACGATAAGAATACTAGTGATTTAATTTTCTTACCTCCAATTTACAGTAGATATAAGTATAAAATGCCCGTAAACTAACTTGGAGCCCGTATAACTATAAATACCGAACTGCCAAGAGATTTATGTTCGGTTTATGCGCCATGATAAAGCGTAAACTACTGAAGTATCCTGAATATCGTAAAGATAAAAGCAAAATTAAAAAAGATTACAATGTGCTAAGTCAAAACAACCCTTGTGCCGCTTTGTATATTTTTATCGCTTCATTCTTCGACATGCGTAACAAACAAAAAATTTTTCCATAATCCCAACTTTTAATATAAATACGCGTATAATTCTTAAAGTGATCGTAATTTTGTAATTATAGAATTACGATTATTATCGTCGTAATAAGTTTTTCATTTTCTCTAGATATTAAATCGCATCAACAATTTCTCAATGCTACGAATATCACTCTTACATTCTTTGACCTATTGTTCCAAACTACTTTATACGTAGAGCTAATAGAGGAACAAAAAAGTAACGTAAGCGTAGCTGGGCAATGATAAAGAAAGACAAAAGGATAAGATACAATGGGATGGTCGTAAAAGGGTTAATAACATATTCCGGAGAAGCGAGGAAAATAGGGAAAAGAAAGAAGGAAAGGCGAAGAGCGGAAGCGGTGGCTATCGGAGAATTACAGGTCACGAGAGAGAAAAGACGAGCTTTATAGCTTCTGAGAACGCCTGGCGAACTTTCGAGTGGAGATTTTCAGCGGTTTATAATCGAGAAAGGAAAAGGTAATCCCGTTTTTCTTCTTAACGCGACTGAACAGCCGGGTTAACGGGAAAGATAAAGTTGGTGGATTTCACCGTTAGTCGACTCTTTCTTCATCAATTCGCAACTCTCCCATCGTCTCGCCACTCTTCGTCCCTTATATTTCCATTCTTCGCGCATTACGTATTTTCCTCTGTCGCGTCCTTACGCCACCGAGTGATTTTTTTCTTAACCGAGAGCTTGAACAATCTACTAGACTGTCGTGGAACGAGTTTAAGAAAAAAAGCTCTCCAGGCTTTTACGAGCTTGTCCGTCTGTCAATTTTCCTTTACCGTGAGTCGAGGCGCGTTGATCAAACGTCCGTGGGGACGTTGTTGATCGTGGAAGGTGATTCAGAATTATGCTGAACGACGTAAAGGCACGGGAGAGACTCGTGAAAAGATTTTTAATAAGTTAAGAATATATCGAATTCGCGTTATTAAATTATGAGAATACACAGCTCGAAATATTATAATTAAAGAATGGTCCTTCGTGTCACTTTAAATTTCGTGCTCCGAATACCCATTTTTTCAGTTTTTATATTACTTATATTTCGAATATTCAAGTATTTCAATTTTTTACCTTTTAAACTTCTTCATTCCTAAATTTCCAATTTCCACGTTTCTAAAATTCCACGTGCAAATAATTTCGCGTACGTTAACATCCGAACAATATCTGAAAACCTTAAATTTTACCATTTGTTCTATTCCTTGTGTCCGTATATTTTTTGTTCAATGATTTCCATAAAGCAAATTCTTAATATAGTATCGTACTATGAACACGATAATTATTTCAGGTAATATATTTTAAGTAATATATTTCGTTTCATTATTAGAGGAGATTTTTGAAAATCTCTTAAATAAACAGCGAGAAATGTCTTATTCCAGAAAGATACGTGAATCTAATATAGAGTTAAAAATCGAGCAGCTTGTTACGTGTCACGAGATCTCTGATTTTTCGTGTTTGTAGAACATGAAATATTTATGTTTATGTAATATCGATATAGGTTTGTAAATTTTGTAGAGTGTTATAGGAGTTTTGAATTTCTATGAATTTTAGATAGACGTTTAAACGTGTATTTACTTGTTGGATATATGTATGCGATGATTGCTTAATATTTAAGACATAGCATACTTGATACGCATATTTCTTTTTGTTCAATTGTATAATAAATTTCAAAGTATTTAATGTTTGTGAATTAACTTGTTCTTCGTATCTCATGCTGATATCGTGCATAATAAAGCTACTAGGGAAGATTGTACCAGTTTGCATGGATTATATTAATATCCTGACTAAAAATATCACCGTGTTTTATCTTATTATAGACATCGTATTTACCATAGGAGGTAGTGTACGCGATTTATGTTATATCAGCAAGGTATTATGCTGAGCATAATAATAATATAAAAATTGTTATGGATTGAAGTAATATTACTGTGTATTATCTTGAAATCACGTACATTTACATGTTTTAAAATATACAAAAGAAATTTAGGTATTTCAAGCAAATATTTATACAATAACGATCACTATAAATCACAAAATCTTGTTATTCAGATTTTCTCTCGTTCCTAGACCTTCCATCTATAGATTTTGGACTTTCTTAAATTTTTAACTTAAAAAATTGTCAATTATTTGTTTCAATCCTTTTACTTTCATATCGCCTTATATTCGAATGTTCGATCTTCCAAATCTCCACGAATTCAACGAAATTCACGAATCATTTCCGATGCAAATAATTCCTCGTATATTAACATCTCAATATCTTGCTAACCCTATTTCGAACTTCCATATTGTCATCACCCCTTGAAACATCGACCAAAAATATTCTCGTAGAATACAAACAGACCAGAACCTTGTCCCTTCTAAACTCATCATTTTCCCCTATAAACCATCTCTTACCACCAATCCCTCCAACACGCAAGAAAACATGCTGCATCGTTCTCGTTAAACTTGCGTGGCTTCCTGCACTTTCAGCATCGAATCGACGAGACGCAACGACGACAATCGTTTCGCAACGTTGGCTGATCGTCGATGCCTGAGGTGCGTTGAACCCTGTTTCATGTCCTGTTGGTTGCATCTTCTCTGTGGGCCACGCTGTGGGAACTGGCAGGCTTTCTCAATGAACAGGGACTCCCAAGGCGAGCCAGGGTCGTTCTCTCACGATTCACGTAGTGTGTGCGGTAGTGTGCACGCGCGTCGAACCCGAACGTTTCCGTCGATTCGGCCACTTTCACTCGAAACTTCGCGTTTCGTCCAGCCGTGTGTCGCGTTCGCGGTTAACCTTTTCGTTTCTGAAAATTTCGCAGATGAACGAGGAGCTGGAATGCGTTTCTCAATTTGCAGCTGGAGGTCGAGCATCGAGCGCAAGCGATTTGTTAGACCGGATGATGGGACGATTCCGTACGTTGATGTTCAAGAACATTTGTCTTTCACTTAATAACAAGCCTCCGAGAAGATTACGCTGCAATGTGTATTTAAAATCCTGATCGCACGAGTGGGTATCCAGTAGTTAGGATTCTTGCGAAATTCGAAGAAATTACGGTCGCGTGAGGTTCTGTAAGATCGATGTGTTCGAGAGTTTTATTTCGTGATCTGTGGAATGCACGGTCTTTTTGTACAAGAGTTAATCTTCAAGTAACATTGACGACTTATGAGTCATCTATGGATGACTATCGCTGTAGTTCGAAGTAGATTTAACCCTTTAACAATGACCGCAAAACTCTAGAAATCTAATATGTTTAATTAATTCGAAATATCCTTAACAGAACTATTTCAAAACCAATAATTATCAATCTTGTATAGTTCTGTATAGTACAGCACATTTAATTATTATGTAATAATTCTAACTTCCTCTAACTAAACTAACTCAAACTACTTCAAATCCTATTATACGAATTCGAGAACTCCTCAAACGAGAAAACTATATCTACAATGTGATAAAATACCATAAATTAAATTATCTAATTATTCTAGCTAACCATCCCTAACGAACTATCTGAAGCAGCTTCAAACTGAATTACACATAATTACTCAAAAAATCCTCAAAGAGGAAAACGTGTATTTGCAACGTGGTAATACATCCGATAATCTAATTATTCTAGCTAACTAACTCTAACAAACTATCGCAAGAAATTTCAAACTCTGAAACACATAATCATACAAAACGCTCTCAAACTACCTTAAAGGTTCTCAAATGCTCTCAAAATTCAATATACCCCTATAAACCTGGTGTTCGCAATTATCATCCGGCAATCACCGTACCGCCAATTTTCCGCAACTTCTTCTTATTACCTCCGCGTGCAAACTCGCATTACCTCTCATCTCCTCGGAGCGTCCTTTGCGCGAGGAAACGATCGAACACCGCGTCTTGGAAGCTCGAGGCCCGACATCGAAGAATAAATCATCCATGGCAGCGACCGCGATAGAGCAAGAAACGCATTAGGCAGAGGGATCTAATATTAGAGCAGCAGACCGCCAGATCCTCGCGGAGGGTCTCGACGTGAAACATCATCTCGTCCCTTTTCTCGTCCACGAGACGTTTCCTCGTCTGCGTGGCCCTTGCCCTCCACGATCGTCTCTCTCTTCCTCTTTATTCCGACATTGCTGCCTTCGAAACGTGACGATGGAATTTGCGCGTTTAGAATTACGATGTTGTTCTGCATACAGAAACAGGATTGTGTGAACTATAGTATGTAGATGGAATAGTTTCGTGTCTGTTTCTGGTCGAGGAAGAATCGTGAAAATGAAATATCAGAGTAGCGCATGCACGTGTGCCATAATCGATTCTGGAGAGGCTTTCCGGTTCGGCTTCGCGCGCCTTCTGTTTCTCGATAAGTTAGGATGGTTAGAGGAGGTTTGCTTCGATCGTTTGTTAATTTTCTTTGGTGAGCTCGCGGAATTGTTATTATTAATTAAACAAGTTTGTTGGTAGAAAACCAAATAAAAATGTAAATTTTTTTTAGGATTCCGATAGAATATTGTTAATTACTCGACTGTTTAATAAAATATCTTTTTTTAATAATCTAGTTAATATTGTTTGAGTTGAATCCATTTATTGATGAACTTGCGAAATTATTATATCAGATTTATTTGATACAAGTGAAAAAAGTAAATCTTCGATGACGATAAAATATATAAAATTTCTATAATAATTTACAAATTGGTTATTTTCATTGTTTTAGTAATTCTAACGTTAAAAAAGAGGCGATGATTTATGAAACGATCCAAAAATGCCTTAGCGAGTAAATTATATAACGACATAACGCGTCAAGCAACGAAACACCTATTAAAAGAGGAAGAAATATGGACGATAAAATTTTGTAGGTCGCGTTGGTGACGCGTTCTGTTTTATCAAACCACCCTGCAACTAGGTCGTTGTTTTATGGACGGGACATCAAAGATGGGAAAGTAGGCTCAAAGACGTGTTTCACTCGCTTTGAGAAACCATGTTCCTTCGTAGCTTCAATAATAAATCGCCGTTTGATATAATTTTCATTAAATTCGCTTCTTTTAACGAAATGTTATTTGTTATTTGCTTTTGATTTGTTGGAAAAGACACGAGATATAAGTATACATTTTGTAGGTCGTAGAGAAATTCTACTTTTCTTATACCTTCGAGTGTGTAATTCACGATGAAATTAGGACAAATGCGTTTACGTCGAAGAACATTCTCAAGCTGGTGTATCAACTCGAAATGGAGTTCAGATAATTTACCAACGGTAATCTTCTCCTCTGTTTCTTATACAAATAAGTTCCATTACTTCTCTTAATATTTCTGCACCAGAAACTCAGGTAAATAACACTTTTTATCACGGAATGGGAAATTTTACGCGAAACAGAGGATTTTCAGTATTTGCTCGACTTTCATAGAAATTGTTTTACCACTAACCTACGATCGCTATGAAAAGGAACTTTCCATATAGGTTATACGAGTACATTGAGTTTCACTGAATAGGTCCGAACAAAATCTCCCAATTGTTTCGCTATCATAACATTTCTACACTTTTTCATCGAACTTTAAGTTTTGAATGAAAAAGGCACAAAATTATAGAAGCAACTCCTATCGAAGGATCATCGCAGAATTAGCTTCTACGTTAATCTAACTTAAATCAAGACATTAATAGAATATTAATTGCATATGTTTGAAATCTTAATTAATATCAATAGACTCATCAATTTTAGCCAAACAAACTGTCAGTCGGATAAATTTGTATTTACAAACTCACAGAAGAAGCTTTCATCAAAGAATCGTCGCATCGCTAGCTTCTACGATAACCTCATCTAAATTAAGACGTAAATAATAATTACGTTATCTTCGTAATAACGAAAACTGTCCAAAATCTCTCAACGACGTCTATCAAATTTTCCACAATAAATTAAACTTCGAATGCAACAGACACAAACTTCCACAAACAAGCTTCGTCTTGTATCATCAGAGAGCCATCGTCCACATTAAGTCGAAGCTCCTCTCGCATTCTCACCTCGACGATGGATCTAATTTTCCGCTCGGCGACACCTCTTCGTCCGATCTTCGTCTCGCGAAAGGACGTCGAACCTTGGTCGTAGTATTTTGCCAACGGAAAACGACGCTAGCCATTCGAGTGGTCTTATGTGTCTAACAAAGACGACAGAGAGAAGAGTAAAACGAGAGAGTGGCGGCGGCTGGATCGATGCGTTTTCCCGGCCACTTCAGGACTCATTCGGCCACATAATTTGTCGATGCAGACAGGAGTCAGAGCAGAGACTGCGATCGACCGATTCAGAGATGCATGGGAAGTGCATACACCACAGTGGTCACCATGTAAAGCCATAAAGCTGGTTGCCGCCCTCGTTTAACCAGCTTTCCACTGTGCTAAGCGTATGAAGCGAGCCTTTGTCGGCCTGCAAATCAATATACAGGGTGTCACAAAATATGCAAGGGTTATTAGGGTCGGTTCTAGACATCAAAGAGGTGAAAAAAGTTCGTATGCAAGAATTTCGTTTGAGACTTATTTTTCGAGTTACAGACAATAGTGCTTTGTGGTAAAGACATATCGGTGTCGACGAGTCAGTTGACAAATTTCTCTTTTTATTTTACTCACGCTATATGTTTATAATCTATATTGGGAAAAAAAGCCATATGATTTTAATTTTGAAGAAACATCTTTCGATAGATCCTTATGTGAATACGAGTTGGAGCAAGAAAATTTTGTAAAGATATTTTTATTTTTTGTATGTTTCTCGCTGTTCTGTTTAGAAATAGTCATATTAGAACGAGGCAGAGAAAGTACTACTATAGTCTGTAACTTTGAAAATAAGCCTCAAACGACATTCGTGTACATATATTTCCTTCATCGTTGTGATATCTAGAACATACATATTTTGAAACACCCTGTATATTCTCTCTCTGTCTCTCCTTTATTCTTCCGTTGCTCACCCTTTTCACCATTTTCTGTCCTCGTCTGGCCACCCATGGAACAAGATTCTACCTCTCGTTAACGGAAACGCGCGTATCGTAATTCAGAACGTGGACCATAAATACGAATGCGCGCGGCCAGCAATGCGTTCAACGTCCGTCTACGTCCTCGTGAATTTCCAGCTTCGTACATGCAGCAATGCACATGTAGCAACGATCCAAGCAATTCCGTGGTAACGTTCGGCGTGTGTAAATTCGAGTGGAAAATCGCCTTTGACACCGACGCGTTCCATTTCGGAACGTAACGCAAGGCGCATCTTCGAGAGTGATAGAGAACTTGGCGAACGATATATAGGTCGATAAATGATATAAAGTAATGAAAATTTTTGAGCGAACAGTCGTTGGACATCGAAATTGAACATTCTAGTATTCTTCGAGAGTTGGTGGTTTAGAATTTAGAAGATAGCTGCAGGTGATCTTGTTTGGTCATTCGAAGCTACATTTTGATTGGTTCGAGTAGTTCTTACATCCCTGTGGGAAAATTTCAGGACAGTTATTATATTCACTTCAGAACTAGGACAAATTAGGTAGAAAGCTGTCTCAGTTAACGTATTAACAATTTTACTGGAATTTTATTAATTTAGTGAAAATACAACAATAATTTAAAGTTCGTAATTTCCATAACATACAGCAGTATTTGTCTGGTTGATTGTCTTCTCGAGGTATTGTGTTTTAAAATATTTTTGACGATCGTTATGTAAATGTAAATTTGATCAGTGGAATTATTTCTCTATAAATCGCGTTACAAATAAATTGCAAACGCGTAATGCTTATGCCATTAATTTCCAGAATTTAAATCCGAATAAAAACTCGCGTCAAATACAAATTTCCTTCTCTCGGAAGCAAAGTTCCAGTCACCCTGTTCTACAGCTGACCAAATTCGGTGAACTAATCTGTGCTTGAGAGAACTCGCCGAATTTCATCGCGTGAATAGTAAAATCTCATTCCCACCCTAAAAACCACACAATAGCTGTTGAAAACGAACCTGGAAGGAAGCTGCATTTTTACCAAGGATTATCACAAATTGCTATTCTGTCTTCTCAGTCCACATGTCGTCCTTGCAAGCTCGTTTATTTGCAACCTAGTTGATCGATATTCCTTCTCACGTGACTTAGGCGCGAACTCGCACCCTAAGATCCTCGAAAACAATACGAGGATCGAAAAACAGAGATTCTGCGAGTTTGTCTTTCGGCCAGAGGTGGATAGATAAAAGAACACCGAGGCAAAAGCTTATGGGAATGGCGCTCGTTAGCAGAACCTGCGAGAGAAAATCGCAGGATCGTTGGGATTAGGACAGGAAGCAACAATAACTGGGGTTTGTTGTCCTTGCACGGCAAGGATTCTCTCTTGATTGGCCTTTTTTCCGTCTATCCGCTGTTCTAGCTTCTTCTTCTTACTCTTTCGTTTATTAGTTTGACGACTGGTCTTCTTGTCACAGTGACTACGTTCACAATTTTCTTCGACCTTCGCGGCTCCTTTGTCATTTCATTGTAAGAATAGTTAACTGCGAGCAACGTCGAAGCATCGTTAACGACTGTACCAGTTGTTGGCCGATTGTTTCTCGCAAAACAATTTCGACTACGAATATTTTACGCTCCACTTAGAAGATCGAGTGTTTGTTGGTGTATTCTCCTCGAGAAGTTCTCGTGTTTTTAGTAATATTCAATGAAGCAACGTGCTTCAAGGTTCGATAAGGTTCTCCTTCAACTTCTTTAAGCTTGTGTTAATTGCTGTGAAAATTTGATTGTTTCGTTTCTAAGATAATTGACCGAGTAATCTTATATGCCTGCTCGTTTATTAAAGGCTTCCTGCTCGTTGAATACATAAATGAATTCATATCATTTTCGTTTTATGGTATCTTCTGATAAGCTTGGCTTAGTATAATAAATTAAAAGTCACGGAAGAAACAAGTAATGAGTTTGTTGCATGGATTTACGTAACTGTTTGCGTAAGTAGGAGCACAATGGTGTTCTTATTGATTTTCTTGGTACGGTCGTTAGAACGAGGCATTAGGATAATGAAAGTCTATTTGAAAGAATCCTCTGTTTATAATATATTTTGTATGGGGCATCCGAATGAACTCTTTTTTCTTCGCTGCTTCTAACAAAGATGAAAAGAAATTGCGATCGGACTCGAAGGCAATGTATTTTTGTTCGAAATCGTCCGAGCGGTTTTCCATACATCGATGTAACATCTCGACTCTCGCTATCTTTTTATCCATCTCTTTAAAAAATTGTTTCGTCGATGTATCAGATTTAATATCGTGCTCGATATTATTCGCGTAGGTTGTACCTACTGATTTTTCACGTCCTTAAAATCCAATTTGTCTGCACTTATTAAAATCTACGAAATGAGCCAATAAACGAAACCAACGTTCGTGAAATTGAGGACGAATCGGGGAAATTATTTTGTAGATTGTTATCGGGGAATGAAATCTCTATATCCGTCCATAGGAACTGCGGAAAGCAAATTGAACAAGTTTTCAGAAATAAAGAAACGCAGAAATGTTGAAAATATATTTTAGAAACTCTTATCTCTCAAACGCGAGAAACAAGTTTCAAAATTTTATACAAAGAAATTCCTTCGAAATTCTCTTCTTCTCGAAACTTTTCCTCAATTTATAAATTTATCATCGATCAAATTTCCTGATTTCACGCCATACAGATTACACAGATAATTAAATAAAATGTTAATAGATGTAAAATTTAATCTAGATGTTTGTTCAACCTTTTATAAAAGCAACAGGAAAAGTATTAAACAGATTTCCGAAATTTCACTACAGAATTCACTTCAAGCTCGCTCCAAAGAAATTCGTCCAAGATTAAAGCTTTCGCCAGTTTATAAATTTAAATATCCATAAAAGGAGAATTCATATGGCCTTTTAGAAGTTGCAAAAATCAAATTCAATAATCTTGTTACCAATATAAATTCCAATATCCACTGAAGAAATCATCAAATCGAAACTTACGACGTATAAAACGTTATTGGATATTTATTCAACTTTTATCCCTTATAACGGTGCACAGTGGTTGGAAAAGGATACAAAACTCTCAAGGCTGAAGCGGCTCGAACTTTCAAGGTCCACTCGATATAGGTTTTTCTCGTTTCCTCGGTGAGGAAGCTACGTTCTTATCATTTCCCTGTTACATCGTTGCATAATACCAAGCTGTATCGTGAAAGGGTAATTACCGAGGTAACGGAACATTCATTTCTGTGGGGAAACTCCAGACTAGCGTCGTGTAGAGGTATTATAAGTCGGGATCCGGACGATGATCGCCATCGGTACGTTATCGCCGATATTACGACGGTTCTACATGGCGAAAAAGATAACAAGTGCCATTAGCAACTTTATGGGTCCCGGATCGCTGATAAAGTCAGAAGCAAAGTCATGCTCTGCTTCGCAGAGAATGCGAAATATCCGATGCTCGCCGATTGCAGGGAACTGTGCGACTTGAAATGATTGAAAACGTGTAGTTGATGTATGAACTGGTCCAATTATTGCATAGTTAAGAGATCTAAAGAAATAGTAATAAATAACACAAGGATTATTAGTTCGGTCGAAATAACGAGAATTTGTAATTTTTCATAGAAATTTTATAGATGTACATTTTTTAGGGTTTGAATAATTATTTGCGAAATATTTTGCACAAGAACTCGTTTTTCTCTTTGTATTACATTCTTTCTTATGTGCTCTCGTTCTTTTCGTTTAGAGAATCTAAAGAAACGAAATTAAATTTACGTATTAAATATTTGAACATTAAATATTCGGTATGACGAATTTTATTATTCCGTGCACTTTTAATATCTTTAAAATTCCTATAAATACATAAATAGCTACGGTGCGCTAACGATGGTAGGAAAAATTCACCAAATAGCATAAAACTCGTGGGATAATTATATTATTCCGTTTGCGCGTGAAATTCCTAATGAAAGGCGACCGATCGCGTTATTTTTACCTCGAAAAAAAAAAAAAGAAAAAAAAAAACGTAACGTGAGCTGGAGCAAACAAAGTTGGACGCAATCAACACAGAGATAGAAGAAAGTTGCGAATGTATGGGCGTGACGCGTGGAAAACGCGTAAGCAGTTTGGGAAAGCACCGTATGGAAAAGCGTAAACCCGGATAATTTTTACGGGGAACAAAGTAAATGTCGCGCGAATCCAATCAAATATTGACCAGACCGAGTTATAGATATATATTCTCTACGTGTAAATGTTATCTTTTTTCGTATCTGGCCGGTTCACCTGGTGACTAGCCGATGTTATCTCTCGGTTCATCCACGATGGGAAACAGATTGCTTTCTCGTCGAACGATTTCACCGCGTGAATCATTACTCTTCAATGAAACGTTCAACGGAATGCAGAATCGAATGTCGCCGATGTTCTCTAGTGTCCAGATAGAAGCATAATACATCCAGACAGAGTATAATTGAGCGGTGCTCGTAACTCGTTTATTACGTCGTTTATATGCGAGCAATTAAAACGTTTTAATAACGATCGTTTTTCGGGTTGTAAATCTCGTTTTATCGACGTGTTTAGTTAGTTAATTTAGATTTACGTTCTCTAATTAATACGTTTACTGCAGAGGAGAATATTTAGTAGGAATTTTCTATAACGAATAATTAAGATAGCATAAAATATGTACAGAGACAAAGAGACACGATGCGCCTTCGATGTTTAAGTGTTTGCAGTAATAAACCTCGAAAGAACATCGTTTCTTTTCATCTGCTACAAACGGGTGTTACAATCGTCAGTGAATACAACATCTTATCGATTTATAAAATATAGAAAATATTGTGCTTGCAGTAATACAAATGGTGGAAGACATACCAAAGATTAGAAGATGCGATAGGCAAACAGTTGGCAACAGGGATGGCTGACGGAAATAGTTGTTTTAGAATAGGTAAAACTTCTAACGTAGACTCTTGGAATGTAGTAACTAGGTCAAGGATAGCGTATGAGCGTATGGTTAAGAATAAAGTGTGTGCGAGATGGAACGAAAAGATCGGATGAGGAAATGCGTGGTTGGGAAAACTGTAACCAGGTCGTATTTCTTGGTCGCGTAGTACAAATCAAATAAATCATTAGTACTTATCGCGCTTGCAGTAATGCAATCAAATCGCGAATAATTAATAAAACACGTTCGTGTCGAAAATATTCAATACGTATCTAAAGTATGCATTCACTGAAAGGTAGAAAGTAGAATGAATAAATAATAGATAATAAGTAACTGCAAGAGCAAACTATTTTTGGTTCTCCTTGCCACGAAGCTTGAACTGTTCTTAATACGTAGCAGCACAAACGCAACTCTGGGCATTTCGGTATAATCGTTAAAACGTACCAACCACTGATAATATGATCAATCCAATGTAGTCACGTAACTTTGTTTCGGTCACGAAATTTTACGAACGAGAAGGATTATATAACAGATCGAACTCTACGAAATTTTGTAGTTTGACTATTTAAACGTATTCCGCTTTATAACCTGTCAATAATTACTTTACGACAGCATTCAACCACTGCTCGTTACGAGAGAAGTAGTGAAAATTTTAGGAGTTTAAATATTGATTACCGTATCAACGTTGAAAGAACCTGTTGAAAGATTTCGCTGGTGAGAAGATTAAAGACGAATAAAAAGGAATTAATTTATTTTAGCTCTTACGGATTTTAATACGAATCAGACAAAATATTTTTAGTGAGAAGGGAGTAAAAATTCGTTAGAAAACGCTCGGAATATCTGATGATGTTTTGTTCATTTCATTTGTTCAGTCATTTTGTTTAAAATTATTTCAACGCTCTTTGAATTCTCAAATCATTTTGTTCCGGTATGCCAAACGCCTTCGATCGTTAAATGCTACCTGTTTGTACTCACTGCGTGAAATTATTAACAAATAATATGAATTTCAAAATTTTAATATAAATTCCTACTATAAACTTTGTCATAAATTTGACATCGTATTGACGAAATGTTGGAATTTAATATAACCTATATACTGCGCATATTTTATACAAATCCATACTTCGAAACAAACAGAAGCTATAGAAATTCTATAGAAGTTCGTAGATGTTTACACGTTGTTTACACATTGCCAATGCAAAAACATCGCATTTGTAAATTACAGGAAATTCCAAAATTTATATTAAATTTATACTAAAATTCTAATTCTAATAATCTATCACAAATTCCAAAAATCCTATCAAAATGCGACCAAAAAAATCTACAAACTGGAAGACTCTCGTAGCAACTCTGTCGACCTTTTTATCCTACTAATTTCTAATCCAAAAATCGTAGCAGGATCCAACTGAAAATCTGCAAACTAAAATACTCAATAAAAAAAAAACCTCCCTTAAAATAACCAACTCGCAGCAGCTCTTCCCAGTTCGCTTTAATCACCGAGGTAAAACTTCTCGCTCAAAAAGATCCTATTCATCAAGCTGACGATCCGAGCCGAAATTCCCATAAAAACAAGAGTAGTCCACTTACGCGTCAAAGGACCGATAAGTAAGAGAACTAACGTAACTATACCCCCAGGAACAATTAAAAATTAATTAAATTAATAATCGAGCAACTAGTTGTACACCGGAAGACACGGTTCGTGTAACTTTACCTGGAAATTTTCCTTCTTCCTCGGTTGTCTCGGCTTATCGTTGGTGCGCGTATTCACGTGTAGCAGGAATTGTTTCGCTCGTTGGTTCGTTGTTAAACGGCGGCTGACTTGTTAAGCGCAACAGCGACGAACTTTTCGTTATCACTAGGATTCCTTTTGTCCTGTGATGGAAGTTGATGGAGGGCGATTCCTGCGAAACTTTCGGCTGGTGTTATAGCGCGGTAACGTAATTGTGTCTATGCTATAGAACCAACATATAGGGGACTGATAAGCGACAACGACGCATTCATACTCGTTGACCGTGTGATAGATGAGTTACAGGTAGAAAAAGCTGGTGTAGATACAGATTTCTGGTATAGACGATCGTCGAACGATTGATCAAAAGGGAATCGTAGAGGTAGGGCAACGTAGCATTGTGGTTTCTAGTTACATCGTTGGTTTTAGTTTTACTCGTGGTCGAACTGCCAGAGTTTATGCCCTTTTGGGAATTTTGAGATTCGAAAAGGGAATGTATATAATACGTGAAAATGTATAAAATGTCCAAAGGAGGGTACTTTCTATAATATTTATTATCGATTAAGCCTACGATATTGTTTTATTTTTTCTCGCTTATTTTTCTAGCGAAGTTCATCGAAAACGAATTTTGTGGATAGATGGATCTAACGTTGCGTAATGTTCTATATATAGAAATAAGATATTATTAACTAGTATCTATTAAATGCGTACGCGTGAGAAATGACAGATTATTATTTTCTGCTATCGCTATGTAAATCTTAATTTCATTTTAAAAGTGTGACACATTGATAATACATACACCAGATAAGTAGGGTAATAATTTTTCTCATCGTATATTGCCAGTATAGTGTAATCGTGTATTATTATGCGATGATTTAACGTGACGTAGTTTAGCACGATATTTAAGAAAAAGTATGATTTTACACCCACTTAGATCGCGTGACGACTCGACATGAAACTTAAACGTGGTCTTTCTACTGATACAGAGTTTAACTTATTAAGACTTCGTAAGAAGGTATTAATTTCATTGTAAAAGTTTACCTGCGTAGGTGGAAGCAGTTAACGACGAAGTTTCGAGTTAATACAGGTACATACATATATAATTTCTCCTTCCACTTGGAAACTTTTGCTAACAGAACTTTTCTAGTAATTTAAAGAGACGAATAAAACGTACAATTTTATAGGATATCGTTTGAGAGGAATTCAAGAAATAGAATTTAAAAATGAAACTAGGGCAGGTTTACATGTATAAACAATTCGATCGATATTCGAAAAGCAATACACCAGATTTCTCCGATATTTGATTCCACATTGTACAAATACCTCAAATACGGTTTATAAATAATGCACATTCCTTCGTGCATTATTTCTATCTACGCTGCTCTATTGCTACCAAAACTGTGAAATTCTATGCTAAAACTTACGATATACCGAGAAAAATAAAAACTTCGTAAACAAGATACGTGGAGAAATAAATTTTTATCAAGATAAACTTCATTCCATATTAACCAGTAATAATGTTGCATCTTACTCCCTTATGAAAGATAACTTGACAAATTGAAACATTACAAAATTTACAACAAAAGAACAGAGTAAATAAAATCAAATTAAAGAAAAAGAAACGAAGGCAAGAAAATTTAATGTCTCCCACGATATATGCTAACTAAATTTTATAACGTAATATGTTATAAAATACGTATGAAGTTAGAGTTTAATTTAGAAAGCTTCCAAAGCATCGCATTCATCTCACAATTCCAGAACGAGAGCAAAAACCACTCGATCCACGAATTATTCAAGAAACTCAGCCTGTATCGCAATTCCCCAAGAAACTTTCTTAAAAGATTCATCGACCAGGGATGGGATTCTACGAATTCGAGACGAAACGGACGCAGAGTCCATCGACTTACCTGAAAATTCCAAGAGGAATTCTTGCACCTGCGATTCATGCAGTGCCTCGGCAAAACGCGGTCTCTAGGTAGGGGTTAAAAAAGTTGAGAATTTTCTGGTTGAAACAACCTCTACGACTATGGCTACTCGTCACTCCCACGGTTTGTGAAACTTTTGTAAACCACGTTTGCGCAGACGCGTTCGCAAACACTCGAGCCCGGCGTTAGAATGTTTAAACGACTAGTAACGAGACTCGTGTAAAAGAACTGGCCGTTCATGGGGTTGCAAAACTTTTTTACGATCACTTTGATCGACTCGAGTTCCGTGCACCAGTTTTCGTGAAATTTAACCGCGGCTCTGTTTCACCGAGACTATGGTCGTGGAACTTTTTGGAAGTTAGAGAAGGAATTTTAGATAGACTTCGGTTACTTGGTCGTTTGTTAAAGACGAGAGAAGAAAGTAAATGGGTTGGAAGTTTAATCGATAGTAGGAATAATGAGAAACTTGGGAGAAATAAGAACGATGGGAAGGATTTTGAAAAATCCTCAGAATTATGGATACCTGATTTGAGAAAGTATTACCACGGGAATACTTGAATAGCGATAAATAGGGCGAAAGTTGAGAATTATAGATGTAAGTTTCATTTGATTCTTTTTATATGGGATAAGTTTTAATTGGGCTTTAACTGTGCGCATTCTGCACTTGTATCATTTTTTAGTCTTTGTTGCGGTTTTTTCTTCCATTTAGATACTCGAAGGATAAAATATAAATATTGGTACAAGTATTTTTTTACAATTATTAATGCAACATAAAAATTGTTACACTTCCAGTACAATTAATTTTAGATTACCAGTCTTAGAACCAGCGACATTCTATTCTTCTTGAGGAGTAATACAAATTCAAACTAGCGGTTTGAACAAATTTTTTAACACCTTTTGTAAATATCTTAAGTATCGAAACAATAGACTTGGAAGAAATATCGAGAATCCTATTGAAGACTGTGTACACTGTACACAATAAGTTTCTCAGTTCTGTTCCAAGGGCGTTATACGTTTCTGACCTTAAAATGAACTTCTGTACACGGTCTTGGCTGCTTTTGTCTCGAGAGATGCTGATACTTGAAACTTACTGCCGTTTGACACTTGGCTGAATTTACATCTCACCTTATTTCATTGTCTTGGCTTGTTTAGCCTTTAAATGGGATCTAAAACTTACTGGATTAAATGCTTGAATCCATCCGGAGCCTGAATACGAGCGAAATATGCAGTGGAGTACGAGAGACATAGGATTAGTAAATATACCAACTACGCTATACTATAGTAACTAAATTATATTAAAATATAATTCAAATTGCCGTTGTTAAAAACATTTCGTGAAAATTAACGACATTTCGACGACTTTCATTTTCTTAGAGAGATTCCGCTTTACGTAAACTTCGAAATATCTGAAAATTCTGCAATTTGAAATATCTAAAAATTCTAAAATTCTACGATTCGAAATATCTAAAATATGAAGATCCTAAAATACTAAAATAAACTCTATAAATTATACCTTGAAGCTAATCAAACTGACAAACATCCTTAGTCGCTAAATTATTCTCCGCGAGCGTCCAAGCGCGCGCAGCTGTTTGAAAACACCCGGAAACATTAAAATATCAAGGAAAAAATAGCGAAAGCTTGTTGGCGAGATGTGTCGGTGGACAGAGACGCGTATCCACGCGCTTCGATTGCCTGCGGCCAGTTTGAAATCCGAAAGACACAGAGATTACCTGGGGGACACGGCCGTGGGAAAGTCTTAGTAACGGCGTACAGTGAAGTGCATAAGAGGTCCCCGAGGAGGAATAGGTTTAAGAAAGAGGGTAGGAGTAGGTAGAGATTCTCGAGCCGGTGTATAGAAATTCAGCGAGCTTGCAAAACCTCTTGAGCACGCGCTCGAGAAGCGGCTCGTCTTCCTCTTGTCGTAGACGCGGGGGAAACGTACGAAAGAAAAGGCGAATTCCTTTGTACTGGAACGTCAGCAAGGGCGAACGTCGACGAATTGACTGGGGATGAAATAAAAATGCCTCCCCCGAGTTTCTCTTGTTCGCAGCTTCCATGGAATTTTCTATTTCCAGCGATTCGTGAATTTTCCAATCAACGCTGATATCACGACGCAGATATTCGCTATAATTTAGTTTTTTAGAGGATTAACCGGTTGATGGTTCGACAGATTCGTTTTATTATTTTACGTATATGTGCTCTTTAACTTATCATCTTTTTTAATTAAAAATTTGTTTTTTTTTTTTTTAAGTTATACAGATAAACGCCGGGACTGGTATGATTTATAATTTGATTCATTTGATCGATAATCGAAGAGCTAAGGGGAGAAATAGTATGAATGCGTTCTTTTTTAAAGAGTTGCATCGATAAGTATAGGGAAATTGGATTTGTTTTATTATTTTATATGTGGTCGTTTTAATGTCATTTGTTTTATTATTTTATATGTGATCGTTTTAATTTCATTCGTTTCATTAACGATGGAAGTGGTTTTTAAAAGAGAGAAATAGCATTTGTGCGTTGTTTTCCGAAAGCTGTGTGCTTGGATAAAAATTTCAACGTCACGATCTGTTCTATCATTTTATGTTGTGTATCTTACGTTATATTACGTATAATGTGAATATATCGTTCCAGAGCAAATGTTTACGAAACGGAAATAATACTCTAGGATGTCAAATATGATTCTTACTTGAGCGAAGATACTGTTGTATACTGTGAAGATAAATCGCTTAAATGTATGAACGTGACGCACAGAAGTTTCGATTAAGATTAAACGTGGAAAATAATCTAACGATCCCTGTAATCGATGCTGTAGAAATAAAATACAATTATGGAAAATAGCGATAGCGCGTATTGCGGTACATTAGCTGTAAGATAATTTGTGGTAGAATGGGAAAGGAGGCAATAGTCTGTGATAAAGTATAAGTCGAAAGTGTGGGATAAAATCTTGTTTTCTCTGACAGAATTTACGTTGCAAGATTAATAGCTGTGACGATGTTTCAATACAAGCTGGTAAGAGAATCTTAGCGGTTCTTCATACGAATTAGTATTTTTTTACTCAACGCGTACGGTATAAGCTGGTTTCCCATAAAAAGGTAACGGTGGATGTCTAGTTGTTACAGACTGCAACATAGAAAGACGCCATGTTCATGATACAACGTTTCCTTTAAAGTTTCCCGAGTTTTATTTGAACCTGCTTGATTACAAAATCTCGACACCTTTTCGAAAAACAAGCTACATATTCTGTTTCGTTATTTTATAGATCATATTCCATACATCCTTTATATATTTACTGTTATTATATTTCTAGAATATTATTATATCTTAATTTGTAATATCATTATTAATTTTTTTTAATATCATTATTAATTTTTATTCTTAAATTTCAAACTTAACTTTAGTATATCTGCTTGTAATTTCTCGCAAACGGCAAGCGTCTACGAAAGATCAGATCGTTTTGGGCATACGATTTTGACAAATTGTTGCGCGATGAATAGTTCCACAATGTTAGCAGTACGAACGGAAACCATGAAAGAACGTAAAGGATTGGTTTCAAGGGGTATTAGGGGAAGGACAGGTTGTGGGAAATCTCAGAGTTTCTGGTTTCTTAAAGCTTCAACCTTCTATTCGGCCTACACTTTTTTGTACGAATCTTCTATTATGTAACAGGGACAACGATTTTGTTCTCTTTTCATTGAGAATTTTTTGTCCACTAGCCTGAACTCTGAAAGATTATTAAGGTTGTTAGATTCGAAGTAACAATATTTATCCAGAATCGTACGAAGTTGGTAACTTTGAAATGTTTATTCTACCGAATATAATCGAGATAAAAGTTACGCAGGAAAGCATAAGGAAGGAAAATAATTAATTCACAGCGATGCTTCAACGTAATTGCTTAGGAATTACATACGAGCTAATAAAATGAATAATCTTAATGTTGGGAATTAAATGAAAATCATTTTCCCTTGTGTTCAAACATTAGATGTAATTGCTCTGATAAAACTTCTTCATGTTCGCTGTTTTATTAACCGTTAATATAAAAGCTATAAATATGAAGTTGCTATTACGTTAAATGAAACGTGTTTACCATTACGGAATATTTATTTTCGTATTAATTAGAACGTAACGATTCTTCATTTGTGGTGTATGTCAAATGTTGGAAGAATTCTAATAATTCTGTCACAAACCGTAATTAATCTACTTTCTAACAAACTCTTTCTCCCCATATGGAAACTTAAAAGTCGCGATTAGAGTTTTTAAAAAATTCCACAAAATTCCCCATGGCTCTGTGGAAGTAAAAAATTAATCCACGTTCCAATAAAAATTTCACGCAGACCGAAACCTGAAAATTACAATCGAACTTCGGAAAGAATTCTTCGAAAACTCCGATGTTTCCACCACGGCAGAATAAATCCACGAAATTGTCCGAAAATTCCAAGCTCATCCAAGCCGAAAACGACACGATCAGAACGAGACCACAAGTGGAGTTCCATTCGCTCTATTTCCATAAAGTATGTAGCAGCCAGTATCAAAACGGTTTTTCCAATAATACTGTTCCATCGTTTGCGAGTTTCATAGCCGAACAGCCATATTCCTTCGGTTCTTCGGTAAAAATCGACGAACAGGGTAAATATCCCTGGCAACCGGCGACGACCGATTCAATCGTGACATTATCATAGAACCATCGAGTCGTTTATCGGCGACGCTCTCGAAATCGTAAGACGGATCAAAGGACTTATCGTTGGTGGCGATACGACGCCTCTATTCGTGCGACACTCGATTCCTTTATGACTGTCTCGGATTTTATCGGCGGGCGCCTCCCCTCGCTTTTGTTATCAGAACGCTGTGCAAACGGTTGAAATTGATAAGGCGTTAGGAGAAAGGCGGTGGATACGACATCGCGACGCCGCGCCGTTACTCTCTCGCGTTAGCGATACACGCGGTGCATGGTGAAAACAGATTAGTCACGTAATAAAATCGTGTTAGACACGTTCGAGGGATTTTAGACGACGAGACACACGGTTTTGTACACAGTACATAGTACGTTCTTGAATGACGACGACGACCGCGGAGCTGCGCACCGTTCTTCTGTTTACAATGACTTCCGTTACGCGACGGCTACACGGAAGCGGAGCTCGTTGCGTTTTGGTTTTAATTAAGATCGAGACAAGCCACTAACGATTCTTGAGAATCCAGATTCTACGAGTGAATCTTGCAATTTTTAGTGCGGCTAAACGTTTTGTGCCTTTATCGTTTTAATTGCCGGAGAAGTTGCGAAGTTGGAAGTTTCGTGGAAACGTCTAATTACGATCGAGATCGGCCACTGAGAAGTCTTGAGAATCCGGACTCTTCATGCGAATCTTGTAATTTTTAGCGCAGGTAAATGATTTGTGCCTTTATCTCTTTAATTGAGAAAGAAATCGTGATGTTTCGTCGTCTTTCTTAATCATAGGAAGCGTTGTTTAGTTTTGATTCTAATTATGGTCGGGACAAACCACTAAGGATTCTTGAGAATCCTATTTCTTCGTGTGAATCTTGGAATTCGCAGAATTACTAACGCACATGTATCATTTGTGTCTTTATTTCTTAACTGAGAATCTTTAATTCACAATCATCGCTTTAGAACGTGAAGTATGACAAAATTTTCTGATACGTACTTTATATTTTGAAACACGATCTATGTTTATTGTGATTTAGAAAACGATAGAAAATATCTACACAATCCAATGTCTAACGGTGCTTATATTTGAGCTATACCAAAAAGATGCTATTTATTACCAGTTATATTACATTCTGTAACATCCTTGCTCTACTCGAATCAAATATACACGCGAAGCGAAGTTTAGAACCCCCAAGGATGCAACGTATTCTTCGGAACTCCTGCAGACAGCAACGTTAATCCTGAGAAACTTGCTTGAAAGCTGGCCAACGTTGATCGATGAAAGCCTGGTTCACGAACATTTACGGAATCCAACGCAAACACATTCTAACTGGAAAATTCGAATTCCTTTCGACAGACAGACTTCCAGCTACCAAATCGTCGCTGGGAAAAAGCTTTCGCTCTACGGAACCATCTCGATAAAACACTAAAATTCTCTGATTGTAACGTATATCAGTGGACTTTCCAATTTGAATAAAAAGACACGTCACAGGACTTCCAAATTTAAATAGAAAGCCGAGAGAAAGGAAAGATCGACGGAAAAAAGAGAGGAGAGAAGAGGGGGACATTGGCAACGAAGGGAAGTTCTGAAGGATGTAGTCCAGATCGTCGAGGACGGGTGACAAAATAATAAAAAGAGAAGAAAACGGAAAGGATGGAGGCGAAGGAGGAGGCGTCCGAGTCGTGGAGGATCACCGAGGGCTGAGAAAGAGAAGGAAAAAGAGAAAGTAAGAGGATGCACAAGCACACGAGCCAACTACGTGGTCCCAGCGGCCCCGGAAGCGGACACCATGTTGCTAATAGAGGTCCTGTCAGAAGATGGAACAGCTTCCATGGCGGGGGAAGCGTTGGCGGAGGCGCGAGTAATTTTAACGACACCGTCGGAAATGGCAATCTGCCCTCTGGTATGATCACCAAGGCTCCGCAGGAGCCGTTCAGGGCCGTGCCAAAGGCTGTCCAAGCTCTCAGAAGCGAATCCGTCGATAGGAGCCATCGAGTACAGCCACCGCCACCTCCGGCTTTTCCTCGAAGGCGATTCTCCGTCTGGTGAGTTTGGAAATTTCAATCAGAGATAGGTCTCTTATATGGTATATCTGTTATATTTCTTTCTATTATGATCTATTCTCTCTTTTTTCTTATTAATCTTTTATATCTCGGTAATTCTGTTTATTACGTACCGAAGAACTTTCCATGGTTTTCCGTATAGTGGGTTTTGAAATTTCTTCGAAGAAATCATTTATAGTTTAACTATTATTAAACCAGAGAACAAAAAAATATACGAAGATACATAGTATCTATATAAATATGTATGTTCGACGAAATAGAAAGAATTAATTTTTCTGAAAGGTAATATTACCTTACGTTTATAAGCAAATTCGTCCAATCCATACGGAAAAACAGAAATTAATCACAGTTGGTAATTAATTCTCCGAACCAGTAACCGTAAATTAACACTGATGCAACATAAATCACCTGGTCGTGCATTATCCGAACAGTAAATCCGACTCTTGTACACCCCTTCCGCCCTAGAATGGATTACCTATTATCAACCAATTTTTTCCATACAAAATATCCAATCCCACGCACAATACACCCAGTCATAAATCAATCTTTTATTCGATCCTTCAAACTCTACACCGCTCGATTCTTTCGATCACAACAGCATCTGTTATTACGTTATCTCATTCGATATTTGGTACGTTGTTCAGTTTGTCAAGTTGATGTTAACGCAATTTCGATGTAACAGAGCAGAAACGAACGTCTGGGCGTAAATCGGCGTTTTCTTTACGCGTTAACGGGGAATTGGTCCATGCTGACGGTGCATCTTTTATTGAAGCAACATCGTAACAAAAATTTATCCGCGGTATAAATCAGCGTAACGCGGTCGTTCGGACGGACGTACGTTACAATCTGAATATATTTCAATTAATCTCCATAAAACCGCGACAGCCAGCCTGCGTATATCCTCTATCCGATCCTTTCCTTCTCGCTGTTTCTCTTTTCCCCTCATTCGGTCTGTTTTATTTTTATTTTTCTTCATTCCCGTTCGTCGCTACGAAATATACGACACGTGAAATTACATGGTGTCGTACGCGTTGCCAACCAGCGATACCTTGATTGAAATTTAACGACATAACTCGGGTTTCGACTATCGAAATCGTCTGGGACGGAATAAGCCGACAATTGCGAGGCTGATCTTGACAGTCGGCCGGAAATCGAAATAAAGGAGCAAGGTGCAAGAACAAGAATACGGAGAACACCATGTGTGCTATGAAGTTACAGGTCTGTAAGGTGGACTGCAAAAAGGGAAAGGTAGAGACAGGTGAAAAGGTGTTTGATAAATATCAAATTTATTGTTTATTGAGAAAGATATGACGCGGGGATGAGCGATTCTTCAAATATCAGAAGTGTTGCACGACTTTGAAGAGAAGTAGAGAAACGGTAGACGTTTGAAAGCGTTTATGAGAGATTTAAACGTGTTTGATTAAATAGAATCGTTATTCGTGTATGCGCAATTTAGACTTTATGTTTAATTAATTAGGGAAACCAAGAAAAAGAAAATCAAATCTAAATTTAAAATCGTGATCTCTCGTTTCTTTTATTTCTATAAAATTATATTTGAAATTTGCAATTTCTATATTATATATATATATATATATATATATATATATATATATAATTAAAGTATAATTAATGATTCTTAAAATGCATCAGAGAATTTCTTAGATCAAAATATACTTTACTCGGATGCATAAAATCCAATTACAAATATAATCTTGTAAAGAGTCTTTTACTAAATCTCTAAATTGTTACAGAAATGATTAGCAATTCTTAAAATTCATTAGAAACTAATTTTTCTTAAATGCAAGTATTAGTCAAGTGCATAAAGCGTTATTGCGATACAAATTCAAATTTTTTTGGAAACAATGAATTTTTCTGTCCTCTGTTTTATAGTTATATATTATATATTGTAAGAATTCTATAAAGAGTCCTTTTATGGAATTACAAAATTCTATCATATTCCACTAAGGAGTTCTAAAATCTGTTGAAAGGTAATTTTCCTAAATGTCGATATTATTCGAGTGTATGAGATCCAACGGGACCAACTGTCTCACGAGGTTGTGGGAAGACCTTTTGACGCATAAAACCCAGGAAGAAACTTTTGTCATTTCGGTTATTTCGTTGCCTACTGGCAGCGGTTATACTTACTTGGTAGCGTAAAATGAGTCGCACAGGAAACTGATAGAGGTAACAGAGTCGACTGAAATATTTCATTAAGTCGACTAAGTTCGAGAGCCAGTCTGGTTAAATGGAGTATGTAATGTCACCAAGTGACCAAGGAAATCCGTTCTGGCATGCGAGTGTCGGAGGTTCAAATGGCTCAGTAGTGTTTCACGAATGCAGGGACACTTTCTGAGCGAAATTGCGGACATTCTTCGAACATTATTAGGGGAAATAGAGACAGAATAATGAAAAAAAAAACTCGTAATAAAATATTTTAATTCAGCTTCTTAAATATTTTAATCTTCTTTCTTATGGAAGCAAAATTATTAAAATACTAGTAGCAGTAGTAAGTATAGTTTATTTTCAGCCCTCTGGCTATACAAGCAATTCGGTTTACAATTATTTCCTTTATTGTCTTGCATTCTCACTTAGTCATCTACGCACACATTCATCCACCAACACATACACACTCTCATTTTATCCTTGGATATCCATTGTTTATTACCTACCTAACTGCTAACTATTATATATGTGTATTATCTGTTATCTATTACTAAAATACCAATTTTACGAGATATTAAGTTAAAATATTAACTCAACTATGTGCGTGTTATAAAAAATTTAATAGTGAAAATTTCAATCGGTTCTCTATCTTACGAGAGAAAACTCATTAAAATCGGAGCAAGTAAAATGTACTAAGATTTAATGGCTACATTATTGTACCAGTATGAGTGGTAGATCTCACATCACACGTACACAATTTTCATTGAGAGATTTTACAGGATTTCATTCGACGATCGTAAAACATCATTGAATTTAATTTCGTTGTAAGATCGTACCGATAATAAAATCCGGCGTAACTTCCCGTTGAAAAGTAACGTACATTTCATTTCATCGTTTTATTAGAGAGCACATTCACGATGATTCTCTCTACCTTATTAAAACGATTTAAGCGGATCTACAAACGTACGTCCTATTTTTATCGGACAAAATATATTTTTTTTTAAACCATACTATCTGTTTCATTTAACTTTCGATGTAACTCGAAAATAAAAGAATAAACTATCCGTTTTCAATTTTAATAAAGTCGTCCTTAACGAGCCTGGACGCGCTCCAACGACATCTTCCTGTTTAACATACTGCAGGAGAAATATCATGAAACCTTTCTCTCCCGACGCAAGATATAAAACTGAAAGTCTGTTCCACCGGAACGAAGCAGAATTAATCTCACAAAACCATAATCTCGTTCATGAGACCCAAGAGTATCGTGAATCATTTTCCATCCAACAAAACCCTCGTTTTTTACAAACCCTAAGACAAAGCGAATGCAAACGCTGAAAACGTAAAAAAAAGGGACATAAAACGAGCCGAAGAAACCGCAGAAGAAACCAAACGAGGACGTAACGTCGAAGGAAGGGACAAGACCCGTCCATAAACGAAACGACCATAATCGCTAGGATGCGTATCAGCAACGGGGTGACGTTATAGGGTTAACTCGCGACGGGGTTGCGAGATGGAGAAGCCGGTCCGCGTGATCCACGTCGAATTCAATTTTCCGCGCTGCACGCACACGTGACGCACGTGTTAT
The DNA here is from genome assembly GCF_041682495.2 of Bombus fervidus. Classification (NCBI taxonomy): domain Eukaryota; kingdom Metazoa; phylum Arthropoda; class Insecta; order Hymenoptera; family Apidae; genus Bombus; species Bombus fervidus. The sequence goes on from NC_091524.1 coordinate 12,392,176, forward strand.
CCAATCTTATACTTGTGTACGTGGTCACACCTAAATATACAGGGTGTTCCGTAATACGTACACCATAGATTGACAAAGCGTGGCTGGTGTTGTGCATGAATATATAAAAATAGAATATTTACATGTTGATTAAGAGAGTTTTACTCGCGGTGAATCGTCGGATGAGCAATTTAAGATCGACTTGGTTTCTTTCTGCTCGCAGATCTATATCGAATCGATCCTGAATTACTTATCGATCGACTCTCGACAGTAAATACGCTTCATGTTCTACTATTAGTTTCATCCTTACTTCGTGTTTTCTGTTATTTCGTATCTGATTATCTTCAAAGGAATTGCTCGAGATGATTCTGTATTTCGACGCATGCACGTCTTATCGTTGATGTGATTATCACGTAGTCTACCACTATTCCCTGAGATTCTTTAAAATTGAAATCCTGTATTGAACGTCCATATACAGCGAATTTCAAGTATCCTTGGAAATAAAAATTCAATGAATTTAAACCAGATGATGCAAGGCAAGCGATAGGACCGTGCGATTAGGACAACGCGAAATCATTGAATCTCACAAACCAGATCAAAAAGAATATACGTTTCTAGGTAAGTTTCTCGTTCTTTTGGAGTATCGAAATCAATTTCTCAGATATTACTCGCACGTTATAGAGCATCGTGTATGGATACGCGACGTATATACGTTACGTATGATGCGTTAAAGGTAGATGGATGAAACGAGAGAGGTCAAGAACCTTGGAGAATCTTCCTTCAGCCGTCAAATTCTCCAGTCGATCCTGGTTGAATCGCGTTTGATACACGTCTGTCGATATTCCCTTCATTCGTATTACCGCACCGTCAGATTTATGTTCAGCGTAGAGGTGTGTACTTGCACGTCGACGTCGATTTCTCGCATGAGTTTACATGTGCTCTGAGCCCTGTCGAGGCGTTGAAAGAGAGGGATCGGTTAAGGTGTTGGAGGAACGAGAGACGGATGCAGTATCGAGCAAGCAATGGGGTGCGAGTAGAAAACGGATTGTTAAATTGAGTAAAACATATCGACAATGGGAGAGTGTATTTAGGAAGTCAGTTCGATGAGATCCAAGTGTAATTTGTGTTTAATTCGATTAAGGGGTGTTCTTGGTTTAATTCCTTGGTTTGTAACGTTCAGCTATGTTGAAACTGGAAGCTCAAATTCGGTAAAAGTAGAGTCTAACGCCATCGGTAATGGATTTCTGTTTAGAAAGCGTTAGTTGGACGAAGTTAGAGAGTAATCTGTGTCAACTACGATAACTTTCTGGATAAGGGGCGTTTCTGTTGGTTGTTTTAATCTCTTGGTTCGTAACATCGAGACACGCTCGTTGCGTGAATTTTAGTTTGACTCCAATAAAGATAGATTGGTTTCGTGGCGAAGTTTGGTTTGGTAGTTTTGACTTGTGGTATTATCAATTAATTCTTGCGATCTGGCGTTTATTCTACGAAATTCTTGAACAGAGATACATTAAAACTCCTTAATACGAAAACAAAGAAATATCCAGTGGCTTCTTACAAGTTTTACGTTGTCTTCAAGATACCGCGATATGTTTTTCGATCTTACAAACTCGTATCAAGTTTGAGATCGTAATATTGTCGAAACCAACTGTAAACGAATGTATAATAATTCGTATGTTGCATTATTATGCGAGCAAACGTCGCCCTGTATTTGATACCTTTGAATTCTACGAAACAGCAAATTTGCATCTCCTAATTCAGATAATAGCAATACCAAATATTATTACAACATTATAACGAAATAACCGTATTGTACTATAATACCTTCCAGCTACAATCTCCTTTGTATCCGTTCTGATAAATATTAATGTATTATTTGCTTGTGTTCTACACATTGCATTATGGTATTTAGTGTAAATGTCTATATTCTTAACAACATTGACAGAATATCGAATTTATACTGTTGAAAATTAATCAGGATTCTAATTAATTTGGACCCACGGCGGTTATCGATGTATGTAATTAGGGTAGAGGTTTCATACAGCTAGATTATATTAGAAGGATCAGTTACGTAATAGTTAAATAAGATTCTAAATACGATTTATCTAGAAGATTAACTCTCATATATCGTACCTATTTATCTAATTCGCGATAAGTACTATCTAATTAAAATCAAAGTAACTTTAGATTAGAATATTTCAACAATTCCTCTCCTGTTCGTTTCATCGGCCATTTTTCATATTTCTAATTCCATTCCTGAGTACGCTCTATGCCTTCTCTCTAGAAGCAATTGAAAAGTACAACAGATCGAGTAGAATTTCTAGCATAAAACTAATAAAATAGTCCAAACGATTCGCTATTTCAAACTGGTTTCCTTTAGAATCCTTTATTAATACGTTGAAATATTTACTAAAATTACTACCACGAAAACAGTATGCCTATATTTAGAGAAAAGGATCACCTTTTTAGTCGACAGAAGAATTACTCAAACTCAAAGGATACATTATACGAGACAAGTTTCAGAACAATGTCGTTAAAGATGAAGACGCCGATGCTTTTTCTTCTTCGAGCCTCTGAAAGAAGAATTCTCCGATTCCAATATCTTGGTTAGAAAAAGGCACGCGGTCGTTCTGTCCTATTTTCATCGGGATTAAACGTGAAGCAACGCGAAGAGATTTCTTCCTAAGCACGAGCTTTTCCAACGACTCGTTGCATGTTCGTCGTACATTAATTACCTTAATTGGAGGCTAGATCCTACGGTAGCTGTGTACCTCGCAGAAATCATAATTTATTAAGGTAAATGGATTAGCATAGGTAGAGACGATACAGCTAGTCTCGGGCTGGCGACTAATTCTCTTGGATGATAATTTCAATCCTGAATTTAGGTTTTAACCCTCGCAAGGGAACTGTATATATCGATTTCGATGAAATTTTGCTGGTTAATGGCTATTAGCAAGTAGTAACATAGCGGAGAAATACGTTATCGTGGATTAGGGTTTATTTTGTGTTAATTATCCTTGTTCTAGGTATCGCGGAGTAATTTATAAAAAAAAGATTATATTTTTTGATAGAAATTAAATAGTTTATTTTCTAAAAACACTTTCCAATACGTTTGCTATGTTAACACACAGAAGTGCCTGTGTTACTCGTAAAATAGAAATAACAACGTCTTCTTATTAGTAAAACGTTTCATCTAGAAATTAAAATGATCGTTACAAGAGAATATAATATTATGCCTCTACCGAAAATTCCTTTATCCATCCACGTTGCTCTGTTAATTCTCATGTCAGATACTTTACTATATTTATATCTTACTTCTCTATCAAAGTGATTCGCGCTAAACCAAGCTACGTTAAACTAAATTAAGTCAGGCAGCTCTCATTCGAAAAGGTAGCTCGATAAAGGTCTACAAATCTGTATTTACACAATATAGCCACGTGTGAATGGGATTACCGAAATAGCACTGGAAAATTGCTGCCAATATTTCGAGAACACCTTGTATTTCGAGCAATCTCTATATCATACATATATTTATACACGCGCACATATATACGCACGTATACGTACATACAGAAATATATATCTCTCTGTATAGGATAATACACGTTCCAAGTACAAAGGGAAAATTATGCCAGAAGCCGAGTTCACGAGCATCTGTATTGTTCGACCCTCGATTCTCGCGTAGCCACGGGAGATTTTTGTAGAATCGTCTGCAGCAAAGGTACAGTGGCTATCAAAAATATTGCCACGTCATTGAATTTATTATTAGCATTTACATACCAATTGATCAGGTCTAAGTATATTAAATTTCGGACAGTTTAATAGTATTATACTTTATTATTACTTTAATAGTAGGGTTGTTCGAGTCACTCGAGCTTCAACTTGCATGGAATAATCAAATTTGTCGTACATTATAAGACACCATTAATGTTTAACGTAATAACGGAAGGATAAGAAAATATCGTATACTTCAGTAACAAAAGGTATGAAAAACAAGGGAATAATTCAGTAAGAAAAACGAATTAATATACGCGCGATAAGTATAATCGAGAATGTTTTAATAAAATAATTACAATTGAAGATATTAGGCCGAGTCGAAGAAACCGTGGCAGAAATATTTCACTGTATATCACTTGGATCGTTTAAAAATCTCACGTATGGAAATTTGACGAATTATAAGGCAAATTACTTAGCCCGACTCAAATATGTTTTTCTGACTATACTTCGGAAACGAAGCGAACCTGATATTAATAGAGCACTTTCGCTGGAAAAGAGAAATATGCCCCAATACTTTTTATAGCCACTGTAACTGTGAATTCGCGGCTAATTCGAGGAGTAGCACAGGGAAGGGAAAGAAACATCTGTCGATGGCTCGTTCTATGGCAGATCGTAAACATTTAAAAGCCAGAACACCGTAACAATAGACGTATTTACGCGAGTCTGCACCCCTTGCTAGAGGATATTGTATCGTGTACGAGAGTTTCGATGATAAATTGCATTTCCGACGATGACTTCCGTGTCGATGGAACATCACACCCCCGCCCCGTATTCGGCACACCCTAGTGTTATTGTTGCGCGAAAGAAATTTATAGCGAGCGTTCGATGGTCATTGCTTTTAACCCTTTAACGAAGGTCCGATAAAATCGAAATTGTTCCGCGTTGTGACGTCGATATCCCTGGATCACTAAGCGAGCAAAATTGTCGCTTATTTGTGAATGCACGCAGAGAATATGGGGTTCTAACATCGTAGGGAGTGGTTTGGGGTGGGGGCAATATTTGAGCATTTCGAGTGTTTTAGGTGGTCTTGTTGTTAGAAAGAGAGGGTGTTTATTGTGCTTGAGCGTCGTTTCAATGAAATTATTTGACAAATTGTCATTTAAATTATATATTAGCGCAGTAACATGTGAAGTGTCTAATTTCCTTGTATTAATTTCTTTAATCGTCTTCTTCTGCGAGAAATTTTTTCATCTTCGTAGATGCGTCGCTACGTTTTTCTTTCTCGTGTATGATTTTCATTTCCTGTTGCATACTCGTAAAAACGAATTATTTTTTAGAATTCCACGAAGCATGAATCATTGAAAGTCAGTCATTTCGTATTTTACAAGCCACGTACGTTTGAAAATATTTGATATTTACCTTATCGATACGAATATTCAGCGTACGATAGCTGTAAAACAAAAGCGCTGAAGAAATTACGCCACCATATCTAAAATTACATAATCTTCGGGAAAAAATAAGATTATTTAATTTTCAACACCGGTCGATATCACGAGGAGAAATATTTAACACGATAAAATTTTATAGAACTTAAGCTTCAACGGCAAGTAGCACTCGAGAATGATCCTCTGTCATCAAAGAGAGATTCTAACCGCGTTACTATTGTTTTCTGTTGCAGCTTTGGCAAGCGGACGGGTGGCAGCGCCAGGAGACCCAACGAATGTTTCGTTCTCGAGCCCTCCGAGATGATCGTCGTAAGTAGAAACACAGTTTTATTTCGTGAAACATCCGCACTTTTCTTTACGATCGTGTCGTAATTTGCGCGCTATACTGGCGAAAAATTCGCGCCACGCAAACTTTCGTCGCGTCACGAAAACTTCGTTTCACCGTGGAAGTTTGCCAGAGTTTTACGTTTGCCACGGTTCGAACCGTAACTTCCGTTGCAACTTCTTGCACGTTCAACGATTAAATTTAAAGAGAACAACCGAGCCACTACGTGCAGTCAGAGGGTAGTTTAATCCCTTTCTTTGACGTTATTGTTTGTTACGTTTCGTATCTTTTGCTAAACTATCGAAGGACTTTTGTTTTCGTATTTATTTTTTAGAATCGTGTTTTTACTATTTTATAACATTTTATGGATTTTATTTTTCGGAAGCTTTTAAATTTCGATGATTCGGTTCGCGTTGAACGAGTTACGCGCTATGATTTTTGTTTTATGGTAGGCTTTTATAAAAATATATACAGAAATTGGAATAATTTTTTTTCTAGCAATTATATATCGGTATTGTTAATTAAATATAGGAGACATCTATAAAAATGATATTTAAAATTTAACCTCGTAAGTATAAATTTAAAGGTTTGAGACATGGAGAAATTTTGTTTGTTTATAATCGTATCGTTAATATCCTGTTGAATCGCTTTCGTAGCTAGAAAATGTACGCATATACTTTTTGCAAGATTTTAAATATCGCTGATCTTTTCATGAAGTTCAATATGCTTGTGTGAATTTATATTATGAAAGGTTCCAATTAATAAAAAAAATTGGTATAATTTTTTTTACAGAAATTAGATATCAGTATCATTAATTAAATAAGAGATCTGATATAATATCGAAACAGAATGTGCGTGAATGGTAGAAATTGAAACATCAAAACTCATATTTCAAGAAGATAGATCATTAATTCGGACAGCGATCTGCGCTTCATTTAATTCACGTTGAAAGCAGTTGGAGTTCGTAATTTTCAGATCTCGTGTTTTTGCAAAGTCAACTTTAAAAAAGTCTTGAAAAAGAAGTCGTAAAAGTTCGTTTTAAAAGAGTTGTTGTTGAAGTATCATTTACACGAATTAATCTACTAAGGGAACATTACGCTCCATTACAATAATTAATCGGAGGCAAGGTACACTTGTAATCTTTATAATTAACATTTACATTTTCCGCCTTGAAAGGGGGTCTAGAGTTCAATTTTAAGCTCCACCTACGCGTTTTGTACATGCTATTCGTGTTATTATCTCGGTAAATGGCACAGATAATAGTAAACTCTACAGAAATTCCGAAAACATAATGTTTGGTCACATCTTTGCCTTCTTCTTTGCTATTCAATTTAATAAGTGGTTTCGTACTACTTTTAAACGATTCATTTATCAACAAGAATAATAATACTTGTATCGCGCATGTATTTAAAAAATGATATAACTGAAACAAGCTCCTCCAAAAAAAAAAGAAAAAAAAAAGGAAAGAAAAGAATATCAAATATTTTTGAGAATTATTTGGATGCTTGAAAAAAAATTATTCATGCTGAAACATATAATTGGACAAAAAGAATAGACTGCAGAAACTAGCAGTCAAATGTTTTAATAATAATTTTCCATTTTTAACCGTTGACTTTTTCCTAGCATAAACTATTTTGTATCGGGACACTTTTGAAATGCGTTTGCAATATAAAAATCAGAATCAAGCTTCATTTCAATCGTTCGACGAAGCTATTATCATCTTTGTAACCATAAAAACCCCTAAAAAACTTCCCCGTACTAATAATTCAACAAAAAAAGAGAAAGAAAAAAAAAAACAGTGAAACCTCGAGTAGAAAAATTCTAAAAGAGGAAGAGAAAACATTGTCCAAATCATATCACTTTGGAAGCAAGGCTGCGATATCGTGAACAACGATCCCAAACAGTATCTATTTTCATTCTCCGGAACCAAAATCGATAAACTAATTCATTCTGTCGTTTCCATGGCACGTAGCATGTGTTTCCAGGTCTCGCGGTGTTTCTTTTTTTTTTTTTTCAATTCTTGTTGGCTGTCGGCTGAAAACCAGGGGAAATAACGGTCTATTATAGAGGACAAGGGAGAAAAGCAAGGAATTGACGTAGACGAACGACGCGAATTTCTCTTTTTCCGACCGGTTTGTCCTACATTCGTGAAACGTGTGCACGTAAGCGCGAGGAAGAGCGTCCCTACGCTGCGATGGACGCTTCGGCTAGCTGCTTTGCTACGATATGCTCGCGAACCATTCCGGATGCGGCAGCGATATCGCATAATGAAAGACAATGCTGTCCAGACTCGAGACGCAACGTGCCAGACAGTTAATCAATAGTTCCTCTCCTGGCGTGTGTTATGCCAGCGTCGAGTTTTCGAGGTCCGCTCCGCTGCGCTCCTCTCTCCATCCGTTCCGATGATCGCGATTACGCGCACGATTATTTGCAGGATTAAAAACCGCTGAACGATTCGGCGATCATTTTATTTAGGGGAGGGTTGCATGATAGGCTCGATGTTTGGGAAGGAAGGGTACTTTTCGAAGGGAAATTGCTGGAGAAATATGGGATATCGAGAGTGAAAGGGTCTTTTGAAATTTCCGATTGTTAGGATCGAGGATTTTTATGCGTTCGTGAGAAATTTGATGATTCAACGATGCACAGAATGCGCGTAATACGCAAATATGTCTGAGATATTTAAGGTGTAGTATATTCCTTGTGATATTTGGTAGGTGGAAAAAATTTCTGTCCGGCTTCCATGTTCTTAATCGCACGATTCCACGTTTGGGAAAGAAGGGAGGTGCTTTTCCAACGGGATACTGTTTGAAAAATATAGGATATCGCGAATCGAGGGATTTTCGAAAGTTTTGAGTAGATTTATCGCGACTCGATAAAAGAGCTGAGATTGGAATACAGTTAATTTAGATTAAAAAACGCGGAACGATCTAGCGTTCATTTTGTTTGGCAGGATGATCGGCTCGGTGTTTAGAAAAGAAGGATTTCCCTTTTCGAAGGGAGATCGTTCGAGGAATTTTTGATTCTGTTGAACGTGGGTTGATGAAAGAGCGGAGGTTTTAGTTTAATTAGTTTAGATTAAAAAACAATAAAAGAGCGTAGATTTTAGTTCAGTCGGTATAGATTAAAAAAATACGTGGGACGATCCGCTCTATTTAGCGGAGGGTTGCGTGATTGGTTCAGTGTTTGGAGGAGAAGGGTACTTTTCAGAGGGAAATTGTTTGAGAAATATGAAATATCGACAGTCGAATGGTTTACGAATGTGATTCGGTTGGTCGCGGGTTTATAAAATCGTACGATTTTTAGCGAGTATTGTAACATTCGGTGGTGGTGTTTAATAAAAGTTTAAGGATTTTTGAAAATCCGTATTTGGAACGAAGGTAGAACTCAATAAAAGGCTGACGTTTTTAGTGGAAACCGTGGCGTTTGGAAATGGCGTTCGATGAAAGTTTCAAACGGTGATGTTTTTGAAAACTCGCAGTGAAACTGAATGTAAATTAAATAGGAGTATAGCATCCAGTGGAAAGTATATGTATGCAGATTACAAGATTGAGATAATACCTCTGTTGGTATTATTTATTTGTTATTATTTATTATGCATGGTCCTCCACTATCGACATAGGACGAACTTCCGGCTTTACATTTTTTTCTTTTATTTTATATCATACTTCTGTTAACAAATTCAATAAAATACAATACGCGAAATCGTGATATTTGGAAATTGAGTTTCAGAACAGAAAGGTTTTTGGAAACTCGTAATGGAATTGAATGAAGATTGAAAGGAAGTATGTCACCTAATGGGAATCGTGAATTATAAAGTTGGAATAATGCCTCTGTTGCTTCATCCAATATAATATATAGAATTGTTATATAATAACGATGCAAAGAAATCAAACAATATGTTTAAATAACTCTCAGAGTTTGTTATTTTAATTAATTATTTAAATTCGTATGGTTCATTTCGAAGCAAAAATTGTACCAGCTTTTTTAATCTGATCTGTGAACAAACGTGGCACTGAAAAGATCAAATCTGTCGAAATAGCTACGTAAAAGTCGTTCACTGAGAAATCTTAAATACAATTGTTCGCTTAATTATAGATTTATTAATGAAGTGAACGAAGAACGATCTATCCGATGATCTGCCAACATTTATTTTCATTAATCTGGTTCGACAATGTTCCAAAATTACACAGGTATTTTTCAATTCATTTTGACATTTAAAATTCGCCTAAACTTGTCTGCGATAGATCGATAACTCCGTTTAGAAATTTCCTTTCTCCTATCTAATTAGATATTTTAAGCAGCGCAGCGAGTGAAATCGAGCGGTTCGTGCTGCCATCTACGATACGAACGTCTGTTTTACCGACGATTCGGATCATGCAGATTTCGAAATCCATGGATCGCGTTCAAATAATAATTTAATAATCGATTTGAAAATTTTTATTTTTCTAGACAGACTCTATGACCTAAAAAGAGTTTATTAATTTTTTGTTCATACAGACTAGAATTTGTTTTCTTTTCTCTATAGATTATATTTCTTAAAGAATTATATCATATATTTATTAACAAATTTTAAAGAAATTTTCTTTTTCTATTGTTATTTGAAACAAATAAAATAAATAAGTGTCGATAGATCATTGGTTATGTAATATTTTATGTCATTATTTTTACAAAACGTTCCATTTACCGTATCTCACAAATTCCATATAGTATTATTCATTATGCAAGATTTCGAGCGGGAAAGAACGATACGAGCCATAATATTCTCAATATACGTGCTGATAAATGAAACTCGCTTCTCCAATAACGTATTGAAATTTTCAAATAATCCGCATATATTCCACAGCTCCTGCTTATCGTGCTTTTAATCCCTCCTTATCCAACATTCATCTTAGCTTTCTCTGAAACAATGTTGAAGCGATAATAAATCCATTATATCCAACAGACACTCGTCGACTCTTCTATCAAACATTTGACGGTTCTTCTAATTCTTCATAAATGCATCTAATTAATAATAAACCATACTCCATTTTTATTAATAGACGATTTCAGGTTCTCTTGTTTAACGTGTCCTGAAGACTTTAAATCCACGATATCGTTGAAAGTGCTGATACTTTGGCCATGAGTCATCGCGATTCAGTCGAAAACTCACGGGAACTCGTTATCGAGTGACGAACTAGCGACGATTAGACGTCTCGAATCCGATCGATGAACGATTTCTCTGATTCATACGCTTCTTTCCTTTTTGCTGTTGAACAGGGAATTTTTAACGTTCCACGGTCATCGTTATGTTACATTATAAATGCTTGAGAGAACTTGTAGGAGATTTGAAGATGTATATAAATATATGCCGGATCATCTTTGGAAAACGGGGCGTGTGATTGGTCTTGCTGAGAGTTGCTGCGAGTTGTTTATGGGAATGTATTACAATAGTTAACAAGTGATATCGATGATCGAGTGATCGAGATGTCTATGAATTTAGGTTCGATAACGAATACACGGTCAACGGGATGACGATTGCGATTAGGAACTCGACGTACGTGTTCACTGGGCTAGTCGAACTTATCGGATTGCGCCTCAGTGCAAGTGGAGAACTGGCCTTATATACTCCTCTCCGTATTCCTCAGGTCAATCCCTGTTTTTAAGGAGAGTTATTTAACTACTTTATGTTGAAGTGGTTGCCATTTCTAAGAAAACTCTACATCTGGTCTTCAGTTTTCTTAAGCACCGAAGCCATCGACAGCGCATAGACAAAAGAATGCGTCGAGGACGGACCATAAGCGGGTACATGTGCGACGTTGGCTTCAGAGTTCTTTTAGTCTCAGGGTAACATTGCTAGCGTGCGGATCTGGACCAGCTTACATTGTATTCCACACTTTGTACTTTAATATTCACGATATATATATACTTACAATACCTTACAATTTATCCACGCGTTTCTTTGTATCCACCTACATCAAATAATCTTAACACTTTATACCTCTGTTAGGTACACGGTCCTCCCGTGACCGTGGCTACGTTCAGTGACCCGTTATGTCACTTCGAGCCCAAGCTCACTGTCACGAATCTCGAATAATCATAATTGACTGGACTCATAAACAGCTATTTCTCAGTTTTATTGTTCAAGTACGGCTATAATAAAAAATCTCGATTAGAGCATTGGGGACTTTCCTAAATATTCCGAAAGAAAGGCTCCGGTGTCCTTTCATCTCCGACAAATATATAAATATTCAAAGCAGATTATTCGCTATAATATTTATTGACCTCTTTACAGTTTATTCTTTTTATTTGCGTTTATAAAAATATGAATTTACAGTTATATTTATATTGCGAATTATCTACTAAAGAGCAACCGGTCAGGTCAAACCGATCGGTCGATATCACGTACCTCGAATGACTTGACGTTCAAGGTGGAGGAGGTTTAATAGATCGAGCGTTGGTGTAATTTAGCACTTTATTTGTACTTGTTGTATAAAAGTAAAGTTTGATGTTATGAACATGGCGGTGGTAAGATGTTGTGGGGAGTGAAGTATTTCACCGGTACGGTACGATGTTCTGCTGATGACTTAAGTATTTCACCCGCGCGGTACGATGTCTGTTGATGAACTGACCTCCTATGTTGCTGATTCTCTTCACCAGCTCGTCCGTCCATCGTGCCTTTCCGGCCGCGGTTTTTCGCTGACCTTTCAGTCATGACAGCTCGGGGAGGACAGGTAATTCGAAATTTGGCAAAGAAGGGAATGGGCCTGCCCTAGCTATAAACGATAGGCTATTCAAAATTCCGAACAATTTATTACAGTTTATAGGTCATCACAACAATGGGTTATTCACGATTGAATGGTAAAAAATTCTTAGATAGTAACTATACTCTTTTTCCATTAGAATATTTAATTTTATCTTGTATTTATATTTTACCTAACAAAGACCGTTCGTTCCATTTCATTCTTTCTAATTTGGTCATACACCTAAACCATGTTCCTTTTGCGTTATAATTGTATATAATGAAAATACATATATTAACATAAATACGTCACTGTTTAAATATGAAAGATATGAAAATAGATTGAAATTCTAAATAACATTTCGAAGTAAATTATGAAATATAAAGCAGTTAATATAAAATGTCGCTCACACTTCAAATAATTAATGGCTTTAATCATTTAAAATTAGAATACAAAATAAAATTAATACCAGGATCACTAACGATTAAAGTATAACATTTTTAATTAAATAAGTAAATTAATGAAATTTCCAAAAAATACATCTCTATGATTTTATAAAATTTGTTAATCTATTCGACTGGTATCAAGTAACCTAAACCACATTGTTGTGGACACCAATGATGACCAGTTGCGGATTAAAAATGAAAGACGCGAAGGTACGCGCCAGTGCAAAATGCAATTTGGATTATGCAACGCGTTGTCACTGTACCGTGGACACCCATCTCCGTGTATGCTATAACGACTTCCTGTTCTCGTCTGTTTCAACTGTTTTTTTCCAGCATTATCTCGGCTCCCCGGTTGACAACGTTTCATTATGCAGCATATCGTAGATGTGATTATTCCTTGGTTGAAATTAATTGCGTTATCATACTTAGAATTATAGTGGTTTTGTGGAATATTCTTACTTTTTTTTTTGCACATTAGCAAACATAAATGTTCTTAATTTATGGCGTTTGTTATATCTTAACTTGTTATTTAAATACACAGGCTGTTATCAAGTATATGAAGTGTTTAGTGAGAAAGTGGTACAAGTACTTACTTTTTTTTGTAAAAAAACGAGATAAATGCAGGAACTGGTATATGATATCTGGATATAATGTTCGTTGCACGAAACATCTTCCAAGAAAATTTTGTAAAATTTCTGGGGAACCATCTTGTACTAAACTTATAATTCTACTGTGGCAATAATAATAGCGTTATAACTGTAATAATACTGAAAATATTATATACATGTGACAATGTTTGCTTGTAATAATGTTTCAAAAAATCTCCCAAAATTTTTGACAATTATTCCGTGACACTGTACGTCTAAGATTTCATTGGCTATTGTTGAAGGAAATGTATCATTGTAAAATGTATTTCCTAATGGTATGTAGCAAACATAGGTAGACAAATTGTATTGGAAACATGTACCGCTAGGAATTGTAATCGTTTTCTCTAGACCTTTTTACAAGCAATCTTTGCAACGTTAACGTTATCTGGCAATCAGATTTTTTCTCGTATCATGTTTCTTTTTTTGCAATCTCAAGGAACAAATTATGTCGATACATAGATTAAGGCACTAATGGAAGCGTTACGTGATTGGAAACTTATCTTTCCTTAAATATCATCGATATAATTCATATTTAATTAATAAAGACAAAATTATGATGGTTATGTGGAATTAAGAGACGAGATTTGAAATTTATATATAAATCGGATTATCTCTGTCAACGTAAAAGACTTTATAATAATTTTTAATCTCTTTCGTTGCGTTACTGCTCCATCAAATTTGCAAAAACCTTTTAACACGGACGATGTTTACATAAAACGCTAACGTCGCACACCCAGTGAATAAAAAATATATCTACACAGCGTCGTATTTACTTCGACATTGGCACAGTGATTCATTAGCTTCGATACGTTGAATATTCCGCCATGTAAAACAAGTTTAGTATAAAAAGTTGCAAACATTTTCTGATGTGTAATCAATGTACGGAGATATCTCAAAAATATGGATATTTGCAAACATTTTGATATCGTAACAAAACAGCGCCAGAACATGTAGAATTTTTGAAAAATCATGAACACTCAGAACTTCTACGTTCCAAATGGAAAAGTTGTTAGAAGCTGATATCGATTCAATCACTCGCATAAAGCCAAAAAACCAATAAAAACATATTGCATTTATATTTTTATTGTATTTAATTCTACTACATTGCTGGTGAAATTCGTACCAAATAAGGCACCACCCTCCTATAAAATAATATCAATACGAATCCCCTGGTATAATAAATCGCAGATTTTGGTGCAATTAACGTATAATATATTTCTGAAGAAAAAATTAATCGATACTTACTTTTTGTTTTTACGCGTCGAAATCCACGTTGGAAGGATGAAAACAATTCTCATGGATGGGAGTCAGAAACATATATTACATTGTATGCAATAATTCCAAAAATTATTAGAACTAAAAGAATGATTTGGTTGTAGATTACGAGAAGCGTAATTTAGCCTTTACGACAGATCGATTAATTTTAATCAACTCGAGATATTATGTACCTCGCAATACACTAAAACCTCGCCTTAAAGGTAGCATGGAAAACGATAAATTTCGTGATTCGTTAAGGAATCAAAATTAATCGACAAAAAATCGCATCGATGAAAAGAATTGCACTATGTTTACACGGTCGTTAATGTTTGGCAATAAATTTGTAACGCGTTGATTGGCGCAGATCTTTAAGCTCTGTGCGGAATAGGGGCTGATATAAGGGGATGACGAATATTACTGTGGATTTACGGCTCTGTGCGAAGTGATTCGTCCGCTCGATGTCTCTTAGATTTAGCTTCCACGGTGACGGATTACGCGGAAATCCAATTCAGTCTCCATATTAGAGTCGACTAGTCTGACGAGTCGTGTAATTCACGATGACGATTACCGTATACGTACACAGGCTCACGAAAATATTCGAATCCTTGCAGATGATCTTTTACGAATATGAAAATTGCAAGATATTTGCACATTCTCAGGTAGATTTCAAGTTGTGCCAATATATACATAATAGCAGTATTTTGTAAAACACGCAAAATATATATAATATAAAATTTCCTATGGGAATTGTTGAAATACTTTCGTGAATCACCATACGTATACAGAAATCAGTATTCGATACTGGTAGAAGGAGCTAATCGATAACAAGCAAATATCAACGTCACGTGTATAACTCCGGACAGCTTCGCGAATTGTCCGATAATTCATTTTCGAATGGCAATTAGTCACGGCGCGAGATGCCCCGTTTGTTTTTCACTGATCTCGTTAATTCTCCAACTTTTGTTCCCTTGTTTCCACGCATCTGTATCGATAGGTTCGACCCTTTTCTACGACAATTACACTCAACCTTTTATCGCTGCAGACATTAAATCACGTGATTAAATAGGTAGAACTTTGTTTATAAATTTTGTTTATAATCTTTTTTATAGTAAATATTTTGTTGTTCATAAGCATGTCAATTTACATATAGAGAGAGTAAATAATAATAGAAATAGTAAGTGAAATTCGATCAAATTTTATTTATTGTTATTTTTGTTTATCGTCTTCCGCTTTTAATTAATACCAGTTTCTTTCCTGGTTGATCTCGAAATTTAAAGAAATGAACACCTTTACTTGGAAATACGATCTGCGATAAGTCGTTACGCGTCAAACCATTAAATAGAACTAAAACTGGAACGGCTTGGTCTTACAAAGTTGCCGTGTAATTATTCCGCACCTCGAAGAATTATATCAAACTTCCTTATACTCGCAACAGAGTTCTTGTACCGACTTAACGAGCTCCTACAAAGATTTAATATCAAAAGTCGTGATCCTTCTGTAACTATTAAAAGCGGTATCTTTTTCCCCATGGAGAATCATATTACATTTTTATACTTTAAAACTTATTACTCTTCAAGAGACATTTCAGTATTGGAATTAGAGTTTGAATTGTGAAATTCTCCGAGCTATTCTCCAAGTTTCATCTTCGTTAGCGGTAATTACTGACGGTGAATTAAAAAATGCAGAAATATGTAAAATTTAACGGACACGAGAATAAATTGTGCAATTGAAGAGTCCCGGGGCTTATGTAACTGAAAACTACCAAGCAACTTCAGAGAATGAATTGTAATTTCAGCGAACTTATTACCGAGCTTTTGTATTTAAATAGCAAAAGGAGAGTTTTTAGCTTACGCTTAATATACACCGCTCAAAGTGTTTATACAAAATTTTAACCGATCGTTCGATCTTCTAATAAACGATTCATTTTCATGCAAAATATTACGATGTTATGAATTAACAGCGTGATTAATCAGCACTCGTGTGTATTACAGCAATCTTTTTAAATATTATGCACGTTCTATACGTTCTTGCGCTTTTAAATTTTCCAAAAATGAATAAAACTCACGACCTATCGATAATTTGCATTTCTTAAAAAAACGATAACACTTCGTGTACGTCAACCAAATATTAAAAGATGAGAAAATAGGAAAGAGGTTGTGGCGATTAATCCGTGACTTCTGAAACGTTTCTAGATCTTCGTATTCGCGTCAGATTTATATAATCTGTCGTATTTGAAATGTAGCCATGGCGAGACTGCTCGGACATCGGTTAAACAATTTTCCGAGTCTCGAAGTAAAAGAAAAATATTGGCAGGTCATACCATAACAGTCAATGGCAATATCGTAGTACCATGCAAGGCTCCAGGCGTCTCTCTGTGACCTGCTACAAATTGGACGTCCGACCTTTAACATTTTTTTCTTTCTTCCTCTTTCGCCACGCGCTGCCCATTACGTTCTTCTTCATCATTGTCCTCTCACTTATTTTTCCAGCTGCTTTCGTTCGCTACCTCGTATTCGATCGAAACGTTTTCTTGGTTCCTCGTAGGACGTTTGTTGAATTTTTAAAATTGTGAAAATTGATTTATTAGATAATTGTAGATAGGTTATCCATTTAGTAGGAATTACGCGTATAATGTGATAATTACAAGCCACGCATTCGTTAAAATTTTTGCATGGTTATATTATTTATAGTTGGAGGAATTTTTGGGGGGAAATTATTCACTTACGTTAATAATAGATCTCCTTATGGGTTTTATTTTATAGCTATACGAAATGTCATAAAGGAGACTTCGTTATTACTATTAACTGGTAATTTGTAAAATTTGCCTAATAATATTAATTCGATTTGACTAATGAGAGTTATCATTAAGATATTCATTTAAGATATTCAGATATCAAGTGAAATTTTTGAAACATTTTGAAGATTTCGTTGGTTCATCGAATTGACTATAATTTTGCGCAGATATAGAATGACATTTTTGACATTTTTCACCGAATATTGAAAAAGGTTGGTTAAGAGAGTATCTGGTTAATATTAATGACTGTTTCAATATTTTTGAATACATTCCGATCCTTTCATGGCTATGAACACGAGTATTTCAAATGAAACAGTTTATCTTTAAACTAAAGATGTATGCACGATATTCATACTTATATGACTCCAATATTGGATACCTTCTAGTTTTTGAATACAAAGTTGATGAGAAGACGAAAAGCAAGTACAGAAAGTATTTATAGCTGAACAGAGTTAAATAGATAATATGTATTATAAATGTGTCTAAAGGTAAATTTTATTCATCTCACGCATTCGACTGGGGGAAATACATCAGTTGAAACCAACTTTGTCTTATTAACTCTGTTTATCTTGGATTACTTTGCATATGCTTTACATCGTAATTTCAGTTCATGAATTTCACGGATTTCTTTTACGTGCGTTGCGAACCACTTGTAAAATTTCCATCGATTACAAAATTGTTTTTTTTTTTCCCTCTGCAATATTACAGTCAAACAGAAATTCGATAAAATTTTAATACAATACATGCTCGTTAATAAGAATCGATAATACTTTATATAATTCCACTGAGTTATAACGTTTAACATTTCGAATAATCCCAAAATTCTACATCTCACGAGTAACATTTAATTCGATATTTTAATTGCGTTAAAAAAAGTTTCCACAAAATTACAAATCACATTGTCAAAATTTTACATGTATTATATAATAATACTGTATGATAATATTCGTAACGCCAGTACTACCGACCTTTAAATATGTATCCAAACGTGTCATACAAAGTTCATGAAAATTCAAGTATTATCACGAAACTGAACAATATATATGTAATCTGTTTGAATAGAAATAAACGTTAATACGATCGAAAACACTTGTATGTTTTTTTCAGCGATATTAAAAATAAAAAATGTGATATTAGTTTCTTCGATTGATTCGATAGTTCCACCATTAATTTCACATATTTCGCTGTAAGTAATTCGATATTTTAATACCATAGAAACAAGTTCCACATCTTGCTACGCTACGATAAATCTGACTGCAATTTGAATTGATAAGATCCTCTAACATTTATCCCATGTACCATATCTCCGAAATTATGATAGATTAAAGCGAGCGGCTCGCTGTATCAGTAGTCGGTGGTGCTCTGTTTTTTCCTCTCGGCTTTCTTTCTATCGCTGTACGTTATCCGAGCTTATTGCGCAGAGCTTCGTCGACTCGCGGCTTTAAACGAGGAATGAATCATTGCCGTGAAGTCCACCTGTGAGTAATAACGCGCTTTCGAACGAACGGTGTCCGGCGGGCATCGGAACGAGCTCGAATGAAAAATGCAGAGAGCTCGCTCTAATCTTCCTATGCGATTTACTTTCACGCTTTTCGGAATTCTGCGTCCCGGCGAGTGTTTTTCCAGCGAAGCGTATTTTATTTTCCGTCCCTCTTTCGCTGTGCGATGATGATTTCACGTTTATTCGTTTCGAAATGCTCGTCGTTATAATACCCGTCGTGCGTTTCACTACAGCGAACTGACCCTGTTAATTGTTTATTATTGTGTATTAATTAATTTGATACGCGGAAAGTGTGCAGTCGAATAATTGAATTATTTAACAACAATCGGCTGTTACGGTTGTGGCGAAGTACTTGGAAAATCTATCCTCTTCCAGCAAATTTCGATTCGACTGATTTAATATCGAATTTCATACGAGAAAGTATAAAACGTAAAAGGGTCAGTTATAAATTATTGTAATTCATAATAATTATTGGCGAAGCCGGGTTATTAAATTTTAATTATTGTAATTTTTTAAAGTCGCGTTAGAATTTCATATCACAGATTGATTATTTGTAGGTGTTTAACAGTACACGAAGTTTAATCGAGGATTCTTTTGTTCCGAGGGTTGGAATATGCGTGGAACGTTGATTTCATTCATTTTGATAAACTACTGATAGCAGATAATTGTTTAGCAATTTTGTTATTAACTCCCTTTTTTTTTTTCGTTTATACAAGGTGTAAATATATATACGTAGTTTCTATATACATTTTGCACGTATCTTACTGCAATGTTAAGGAAATTTCAAAATATTTCTATTAAATATTAATTATTTTGTGTAAAGTATATTTTAAATATATTCGTAAAAGATTTCTACAAGTGCTCTTTGCATACTTTCGTGAATTACTGTACTTGGTTTTAGACGATGTGTATTCTGACGTGTCTTTAAAAATACACCCAGTCTCACGGTTTAGCAAAAATTAGTTAATAAACAACATTTACATAGCGTTGTTTGAAATTATTCGCTCACTGTGCATACGTTAAACCAAGTCAGAAACTTCAGTATGCAAATTACGTTGCTCCAATTTCTCCGTATCTTTTCTCATTTATTCTGTATTCTTCCTTTTTACTGTCAGTTCTGTCGACGTGCCATTGACCACGCGTGAAAACTTACTTCATGTTTTCCAAATTGTCCATTGTAAATTACCGTTTGATCGGAATTCGATTACAGTTCGGTAACTGTTGGCCTGTAACGTGGAAAATTCGTGCATGAATAAATCCATGTAAATTGCTTGGCGTAACGAAGATCCGCTTATAATTATTCCTCATTAATATCGTGACGTCAAAAGCACTTCGCTACTAAAAGTGTTTATAACAGGCTGTTGATTTAATTTCAACGTCCCGCTCTGAAGAAGTGCGTCCAATGCAAATGAAAGTAACCGCTTCTTTTTTTTTTTTTTCCCACCCTTTTTACTTTATCGATCGCGATCGTGCACAGACGATGGAGTATAATGAGAATAGATTTTTAATTAAATTTATATCGTTGACTTGTGTCTCGGTTAAGACGCGTAATAATTTTAGTACATTCGGTCCTCAACCACGGACGTACATTTTTCGTTTCTGTTCGCAACACTTGAACTTTCCAAACAAAATGTTCGTAACGTTGCGTAACTTTTATGTGCGTGTCTGTAATATCGCAGAAAAATTATATACATCTAACTAAAATGTTTTCTTCCTTTAACCAAATGAAAACTAAACTCTATCCTTTAACTAAACGCGTCGACAGACGATAACGTATTCAAATTACGTTAGTTATAATAATTAAATTAGTAATAAGCGAGATTACTCATAAATCGTTTCTCCCTTTTTTTTTCTCGATATAGAATGATGCTGATGACACATTTCGCTCTTACGTAAGCAATAATATGATTTATATTTCATCAGTTTCATATCTACCGGATACTGAATGCTTCTCACCGCATCAGCATCGTTGATTCATAACAAAACTGCTGAAACTCTCACGTCTTGCGTTCTTTGTCGACCACTGACTCATCTCGAACGACCGAGGAAGAACCGTATTTCGTTCCGCTCTAAAAGAAACGGAAACCTGTTCGAAATTCTCTCTCGATTCCAGCATATTTTTTTAACCCAGCTACGTTCTTCCGGTCATTTCCAATCCAATTGGTTTTTTCTTTCGAGGTAGATTAACTTCTGATTTTTATATATACAGAACTCGAGCCCAAAATGTTCAATGGTCTTGAAACTCGGAATGTTTGTTTCCTTCTCCCTCTTTTTTTTTTTTTTTTTTTTAAGTAGTATTTATTTCGTCAGAAATTAAAATCTTAGATTTTTGTCAGAAAAAAATTAGATTTTTATGTTTTACCTTTTCTTAATACAATCGGTTCTAACGCATTGGTGAGATGGTACTGATTAAAACGAATTTAAGATAAATCTAAACGCAAACTCTATTGGATTATTAAATCATGTAAAATGTATTATATACAATTTTCATTAAATTAAATATTAAATAGATAAATTCACGTTGCGATATTCTCATAACTTATTTATCAAGGTTTCGAGAGTTCGGAATCACAGAAATGATACAAAATTTCTCGGCAAGTTCCGATCTTTCGATATTCCAAGTGTCTATTATCGAAAAAGTTAAAAATACAAAATTAAACGTTAAAAATCCCGTAGAGATGTTTCTCAAAATAAGAACGAGAGTGAGGCGGAAAATTTCGAGGACTGCGGTAAGATTGAAAGCGCGAAGAAGTCGCGGAGAAGATGCTATAGGATAAAATCGAACGAGGTTACCGATTACGCGAAAGTAAACGGCAAACACCGCGTTTAATTGGACTTGTTGATCGGTGAACTGCGGGGGTTAATGAAAATTTCAAAGCGGAAATATCAAAGCTTTCACCGTGAACGAGTTAAACTCGCTCGAACATGCATATTTAAAGGGGAGGTCGTTTTCTACCGTCTGCCACGCGAATAACACGGCAGTTTTTTTCGATCGAAGCGAATACGAATCGAACCGGAGAACGACTGTTGTTCGACTCGAGAGACGGGAATAATAATAAGCCCTATCGTGGATTTAAACGACGATTCCGATCACGATCGTTGCCGTGAAAGGCAGAGATTATATCTATCAAAATTCATCGCACGAAGGCTGGAATAAAAACAATTATTTCAAAGATACACAGCATTCTACATTGCATTCTACATTCACCATTGCAACCTACAAAAACCATAATTTTACATGGCAACCGAAGAATTTAATACGTACAACAGTCTGACGAGCTATGGAATTAGCATACCGATATAACACACCGCGATTGCCACTTACAATGAACTATTTATACCGTGCTATTTATCCATGCATATTGGAAAGAAAGCAGGAACCGAAGACGTGTTTGTCGGTCTTGAGCACGATATCTCGAAGGGTTGATAAGTGGACGTCAATTAATAAATGACTTCGCGTGGTCGATGACTGTGCGTTACTCCAGTTTTTCCCGTTCGATCCTCTCGTTCGCGGCGTAGTAATTAGTTTTCGGTCCAACGATGGTTAATCTAGTGGTTGGCCTTCTCTTCTCTTGCTCTTTTTTTTTTTTTTTCTTTTTTAATTCTCTCACAGTGGGAAAACGGTGAAATGAAATTTTTCAGTTGAAGCTTTTCGCGTTGAAAAAATGTAGAACGTGTGGCCGTTTAACGGCACAGTGTTTGACTCGTGTTCGTTTTAATTAAAGAAATCAATATTGGCCGGGTAAAGTAGTTGGGTGTAATCGATATTACCTGAATAATAGTTATTTTACGATGGTACTTTATTTAGGATGTTTGTGGGAGAAAGAAGAAACCGCGAATGATCGTTGGTTTAATGGGAATAAAGTTAATTCTTTGTTATTAGAGTATTGTTTAATTATGAAAAGAAGAACGACAATGCTTATTATCGTCTTTTTATATTGATTTGAATGTTAGGAAGTGATAGTTGATGTAAGTAAATTTGTTAGTATTAAAAGAATAGAATATCGAGAAAATATGATCGGATTTTCTTAAACGACTATGAATATTTTCTCTTGACTTTGATTAAAAAGGGCATTTCTGAGTCTGGTGTACACTAACAGATTCTAATCTGAACATAAATTTCGTTCTCTGCGTTTTTGCTGTAAGTAGACATAGTATCGTCAAATCTTCTTTTTCTTTTTTTCTCCTTTTCTTTTTAAGTATCTTCACAAAAAGTTCGTTAAAAGATTGAGTTTTCGACAAAGTCTTTTCAATATCTGCCTTTTCTATTCCTATCGAACTAACTCTTTTAAGATTTAGAAAGAATCTTTTTCTCTTCGATGTTTCAATAATCAAGAGAAACTCGTGTTGCAAGAAAGCAATGCTAATAGAGAAGTACAAAAACGCTTTAGAAAAATACAAAAAACCTCATCGTGTTCTCTTTCCACTTTCTCCGCAACTTTTCTTTCGATCTATCCAAGGCACTCGAACAATACCACATTCAGGAACAAATAAAATCACTCGCGATTGAAACTTCCAATTGTGTAAATTTTCAACACACACACAAACGAAATTTCTACGTGTAGAAAGTTTTATCGTCGGAGAGTTCCAAATTTCATACTTTTTCTATAATTTAACATATTCGATTCGGGTCAATTAAAACACTCAAGGAATATCGTACGAAGGAACACAAGTACAATCATTGCCAATTAAAAGTTTTATTCGTCGAAAATTCTACACAGTTAAAATGTTCACTTACAGACAGTTCTACCTTTTAAAAGTTCCAAAATCCTATATTCTCCATAAATCCTGTAATTTTACATTTTCTACGGTTCTAATTATTCACCTTTTATTTTCCATAATTTTATATTTGTCTACCCAGCCGCGATCCAAATTTCCACTTGTTGGATTGTCGTCTTTAGAATCTTCCCAGTTCTACATTTTCCACAATTTTAAACTTTACTAACTTCGAACTTTCAATCGAAATTAGAAAAACCGCGCGGTTAAATATCGCGTTAAGAAATAATAAATATTACCCACATACGAAATTTCCACGTACATATTTCCTGCTCGTTCAAAGTGCTACTTTTACGAAGCGAGAAAATCGTATATTTTCCATAACATTAAAGCGTGGTAAGATGGATATTCCGGTTAATAGATGAAGAAAACTGGAAACGATTTCAAGTAACTAGATCTCGTTGTACAGGATGCGGGCGTTAATTGCGTAACAGGCGTGCTCGGTTCATCCTTCGATACCAGGCGTCAGCAACGATAGACGCATTTTTCAAGAAGCTTATCGACACTGATGAATCGACGCGACGTCGGGCGCCGAGTCGTAACGTCACCGTCTGGGTTGAATCCCTCGGAATTGTTCAGCTCGTAAATATCGCCTCGATGAAACGGAAAACGCTGCGAGATTGATGAAACTAACAGAACAGATTTAATGAATTCTACCAGTATTTCTATTTATTAAATACTTCTCGGTATGTTCCTTTTTCTTTGTCGTTTTTATTATTCAATTTTATCGTTTCTTTTATATAACGGTATTTTTGGAATAGATAGTGACGACGGTTTTTGTTTTTATTTTTTTTTTTTTTTTTGCTGATAATTTGGCAGATTATTTTTCTTTCTTGGTTGTTATCGAAGTGTAATTAGTCGCTTAAGTAAAGCTTCGAGCGATTCTTGTTATCTCGAGGACATTAGAGACGTCGTATTAAATAAATTCGTGATCAGTTTGTTTAATTACTTGACTCATCGGGTGTTTACTGATTATCGTCCTTTGCAAATTACGTTGATCATGTATCATAAAGATTGTACGAAACAGCTTCTGCGGCACGCAATTTTCATATCTAGGTCACATAGTTATGTATGCATGTATTAGTAGATGAAATAATATTATGTATCCTAATAGCACATTATATCGAATTTCACTTTGCAAATTAAGTGCATTCAAAACAGCTCCTACATCACTTTATAACGCGATTATTAATATTCGAATTTAATCCAATTCAATTTCATATTTTGCAAATTTCAACGCTTCGTCATTGTAAATTCCTACAATTTCCTATCTGATTATACTTTTCCGCGTTAATTAACATTTTGTATATTATAACGGTAAACACGAGATTCTAATTCGCCAATCGGCAAAATTTAATCAAGTAATCGATCAAACTACCAGAAAAATACCTAAAAATCGATCGTGAAAAATATTGATCATAAAAATTGATCAAAATATAGATACAAGGAATTGAGTTTGCGAAAAAGAGTTTTCCGACAAAAAAAAAAAAAATAAAGATCGTTCGTGGAAGACTAGTATTAATTTCTCATTTTATAAATTAGATTAATCAGAATTAATTAATTAAATAAATTAGATTATTTGCGCTTATACGAATCAATTAATAGAATTTAATTTTACACGGTACTAAAGAGTCCATCCAGTTTCAACTTGCCATTTAGGCAATATTTCCTCAAATAATCACATCCATCAAATAATCCATCAAACAGCTCAAGGAAGAATCTGAAAATTCATCACCATTAAAAAGTTCGTCACGAGGGATCGACGTTCCAAAGGAGAGTTTCAGAAACATGAATGAAAATCGTTGAAGGAGGGTCGGCCTTAATTAATAGCGCATGGAGGGTATTCACGTTAACGAAAGGCGAGCTCGTTCATTCTGGAGACGTCAATGGCGAGATTTCGCATGGTCTGGAGGATGTTGACGTAAATTTACGGAAGGGACGAACTAAATGCACATAGCCACATCCGTACTGCCTGAACGATTACGGATAAAAATTCACTACGAGGATCGCTGCATGCGAGTGGTCGCATAAAATTCACGTCGTCGCTCGAGTAAAGGACAGGTGCAGTATTTTTATCGAATGGCGAGTGATTTAGTAATTTGCCGCTTGTGAACATCAAAGTTTAGTAGAGTAGCTTAATAAAAGTGTTTGATCGGTGGAATCCAAATTCTTAGATTTTTTGATCGAGCAGGGTATATTACTCGCTAATAACAAATAATAGTAATAAACATGATGATAATGATAATGATGATGGTATTATTTATGTTATGTTTAAGCTATTTAGCGCTGTGGCTACCGGCTACTCGACTAAAATAGCGAACGTGTCTATACGAGCTTTTAATTGAGCGATGAGGCCAATTCTCTTGCAACGGGCTCGCTATTTCCCTGGGATTCGATTTTTATCTTTTGACACGTTGAAAATTCCGGCATACAATTCCATTCATCGAGAGCTTCGTGGCACATGCTTCCAATTTTCCGTAGTTTGATTGTCAGGTAACAAGAGTACCTACCATCGAAAATTTGCTGCGAAAAATGAAAGAAATGTATTAGCCGAGATCGATTCGACTAGGAATTGATTGAATTTGAAAGTGATGATAGTCTGCGACAGGGGAAGTGTTTGATCAGTTTGATGCGATCAAATTTTAACAGAGACTTTTTCGTATATTTTAAGTGGAAGTTCCGAGTTTTCAATGAAATTTGATTGAAAGCGGCGTTGAAGTTTGTCGTAAGGGAAGAATAAAGCTAGATAGGATTTTAATTGAATTTTAGAAATATTGTGATTTGATTAGAGATTGAAATTTTTAGTTTGCGATAAAACGTAGAATTCGGAACACTATTTTTATTAATTATTTTCATTTTAAATTTCACCACTCGAATGAATTAATTGAAATTGTTAATTTTGATAAAGTGTCGGAAGCTGTTTCTTAAACAATTTCGCTAAAAATTGTTTGACTTATTGATTAGAAAAAATGGGTCTTCGAAATTGTAAAATAATTATCAAATTATCAACTTTCACTAATTTCTAAAGACATTTCGTTTACTGTTACGCTACGAAAAATTATCAAGTTCTCAGCAGAGATACCAATATTATTACATAATCGTCGAATTTCACCAGGTAAAAGATATTATAAAATCGGCATACGGAAACAAATTTCATTAATTTGACAACAAAGTTAGCGAAACAACATTCTCAATTTAATTACTTCGCAATTAGAAATTGTTCGATTTCATGAAACATAAATTAACATAAACCAACTAAACAGAACGAATTTGTCTTAATTATTATTTCAAATATTTCCATATGTTCTTAACATTTTCATTAATTTGTTAAATATTTCCATTTACGTGTGCGTTTTAAATATTTCTATCGATTCCTCTGAAAACCGTTGTCTTCCAGAAATATTCGATTTTCATAAACGATAGTTTCATTCTGTTAATTATTTTCTTATCGCAATTCTTTCACTTGACGACCAAATTTTCATAACGACTAACTATTTTAATAACAACATTCGTTACAATACCATCGAATACTTTCTATACAACGATCAGATAGATACATATCTATACGAAATCATTAGCCTACTCGATCAATCATAGGACGAGACAGCTTCTTCTCAAATTAATTCCATTGGTATATAATTCACAGAACGACTTTGCGTCTCTTCATCTATATCAAACTAACTTTCAAATTCAGAAGAATCTTCATAAACAAAACATGAAAAGTCAAAAGCAATTAATAATTTGAATGAGTCGAGCGAAATAAAAGATATCGCGTATAAAACCATTCATCGAGTTTAGCGAAGAAACGAAATGCTCGCAACTGTTTCGGTGTACGCCATTTAAAAAGTGACGAATAGCATTCTTGGCGAGTCAGAGCCGAGCAAATCGTCGAAAGTAAAAGGAAAGTCGGAGTACACCGGATCTCTGTGCGTTGTCGCGCGTCGATTATGCGAGAAGCATGCATGCTCGGTTGATTTAACTCGGCTCCGTTTCACAGAGAGACTTATTACATGAAAATGCGACTACGGTTTACAGTTCCTTGCGGTTAATGGGCCCTGAGAGTGTGACAAGGCTCCGTTTAAAAATTTGCACGCGAAAACACGTGCGCGCACACGATCTCTCAAGCAGTGGGAAAAGAAAGTTAAAGAGCCGGAGGTTCGCTCTTAAAATAAATCGTCGGCCAGACAAAAATGTCGCTGGTCTATAGGAGCGCCGTCATTCAGCTATTTCATGTATTTTTTTTTAGTTCTTTAATATTTCGTCGTATATACGTTTTATTAATATTAGAACTGTCAACAATCGAAATATACAATTTATAGCGAAAAAGAAAGGAGGATATATGCGAGCTTCGTAGTAACCAAACGTAGTAATCAACTTCTCCTTTTGTCAATTTCTCAATTTCGTTACTTCGTTATAATTCATTACGCAAAACAAGCTGCTTTCTCTCGCATGAGAAAGTTTTTCTTCGTATTGTCATTACTATTCGTTTAATTTGTTTTACGAATGTGACAATCTTTCTTTCATCAAATCTTGTATTCGAAATTTCTCATTATTGAACGAAGAAATTTAATTCGTTTAATTCGTAATTTTGTATTTTCCAGGCTGCGAATACGAAAATTTTGTTCCCTCGAAATGTATCGTTGATAGTTCCTCGATGAAAATTTTCACCATCTTATTTGCTAATTAGCATCTTCTATGAAAATTGCTGATAAGATTACGTATAATGAATGAAAAGAGTATCGAGTTGTAAAAAATGCATATTTCCGAACGGAACTAAAAGTGTGTAACTTATGATATGATTACGCTTCCGTGGAATCCTTGTCTCTGATTTAATTAAATATCCAACAAGACGCGATACACTGTTTTATACGTATGATGTAGCATAAAAACGTAATATACATCCAATATTTTCGTGCGACGCAAATACAGATAGTTTGATTTTCGTGCTCGCTTTCTACAACTCGAAGCAAAAGATTGACGTCACAGACGTTCACCTTTGCTCTCATTCCTTGGAAGTAAATTACTAGCGGAAAAAGAGAAGAGTAAAAACTAACTATGTATGCATGTTTTAATACTACGTCTAAAGGAACAGGAAAGAGAAAAAGAATCATTCGCGTTTTGGTTATTGATCAGTTTTTCTAATATACAACTTCCCTATTGGACGAACTACCTGTATTTTTCATAAATGTTCTATGTCTAATTAAACGGAGAAGAAACTTAAATTGATTTTATCGTGTTAGTATTTTTTAAAACTTATTTCTCTATCAAGATAAAATTGTGAAATTATACCAAAGAAATAAACCGAATAATAACGACTTAACTAAATTCTACAGACAATTCTGCATAAACCAGAACAACAAGGAACAAATCAAACAGTAACGATTCAATTTAAATTGTGAAAATTATTCTGCATAGACGACTGTAGCAAGAAATAAGTCAGATAATAGCGAGTCAATTAAATTCTAAGAAGAATTGTACGTAAACCGTTGCAAATAAATAATTTTATAGAAAAAAAAAAAAGAAACGACTGTGGCAAGTAACGAAACTCGAGTAAACAAAAGTAAATCAAATAATAGTTATTCTATCGAAATTCTAACACTAATTCCGTACAAACGACTGCAGCAAGAAATAAAATTCGCAAATAAGCAAGAAAAAATCAAATAATGGTTATTCAATTATATTTTTTTGAAAATGATTCTGCATAAACCTTATCTGTTATCAGTAAGAGAAAAGAAAAGTCGAACTATGTTTGCGACGCTGGGAACTGCCGTTGTTAAAAAAACACAGTTAACGTGCAGTTAATTTGCATCGTCGAAGAGACAGTATCAAATTCATTTGCGACCCGGTTTACTTGTACAGTTAAATCGGAGCGGCCGGTGTCCCATTTCCCTTTCTTTTTAAATCCACGTTCCAAGACGATTCACTTCCGGCCAACCGCCCCGGTACCATTTGAATTCAAGGCTCAAACGCATCCTCCACTTCCTGTCACTTCCCTCTAACGTCTGGCCGCGCGAAAAACAGAATTTCTTTCCAACTCGAACCGCCGCCAGTCTCGCGTTATTTGTTCTTGTTTCACTCTTTGAACTCGCTCGCGTTCGCGGAAAGTCTTTACTCATTGGAATCCAATTAAAATGACACGTGCAGTCTTTGTAAGCTGCTGAGTAATGCCATACTATTTATTGAGACACTTTTACAACATCGTGGTATACTTTATTAGCGACGATGTAACGCAGACGTTCGTATTTTTATCGTAACGCTTTTAATAATAAATAATATTTTAGCTTTGTTGGTATATTTTCAATAGAATGTTCGATAAATTGGACGATGAGTGATATTTGATGAATTTCTACTGTTTTAAATATCTGAAAATATTCCATAAATAGGATGATGAGTCATAAAAATATAATTTGTAGCGAAGGTTCAAGTATTTGTGGGAAATTTAAATGTGTAGAAATATGAAGATATACATATGAATGTGTAACATGCAAAAATATACAAAATATCCAAATAATATACTCGTTCTTATAATGCTTAGAAAATAAAATTGAATCTCTATTTTGTTAGAAAGATATTTCGTATAAACATTCGATTTGATTTGTTTGATTATTTATTTTAATATTTGGTCTGATTTATATAAATAAGCAAAATAGATATCTATATAGTACACATAGACTGTTAATAAAATATTAAGAATTATATAATACACGAAAATCATATAATTTAAGTATTTACATAATGAACATTTGTTTAATTCACATTCATGATGAAACTCGATGTAGTTTCGTAGGAAGCAAAATTAGTTTAATAATTTTTAGAATTTTTATCTGGAAAATTTCCCATGAGAAATATGAAAAATGCGTTTGTGTCATGCTTGAGGTAAAAATTTTAAAAACTAGCTTCTACTACAGTGAACAAAGAGAAATTATTGCTTAATGGAAAAATTAGATTATTTAAAACATGATAAGTTATAAATTGAAGTTTAATATTTATTATCCAGAAGAAAAATATTCGCGTGTCTTTTTTCTAGAGGAATTAATGATTTTTTTAAAGAGGCACAACGCAACGTTGCACGGCCACTTTATTAACGTTACCTGAATACTTGAAATCCTCAGACGAATACTTGTGTCAGTAATGGTAGAATTAATTACCAAATTACTGGAGTTGCTAGCGTGTTTAATCCGGAACATGTGCCGCAAGATTTCCGGATATTTCTCGTTATTCGCCGGAAACGCTGGAACTGTACAGGCCGTGCAAGGAAGCACGTGCTATCGTGTAGACACATTCCGACAAATGTTTAACTTTCCTTCTAATTGATGGCTCGTGTAATTAACGTGACATAATTTATATTGTATGTCTCATACAATCATATATATGTATATAACTTACGATACAAATTATACTGCATAATATTAAGCCGTCATATTTGTCAACGAAATGAATGCTCTTTATGTTCTTCATGCTAAACGACCACGCAGAATTAACATATCGTGTTTCTTCTGATATATTGTTCGATACTTCTATTAAATTTCATAACCATTTTGTTGGATTAATATGTCGTGATAATAAATATTCATGTAACCGAGCAAAGTAAATATTTTACGAATATATACATAATTCTTTGCCTTTCATCCGATGGAAGTTATAACATTGGAACCTGATTCTAGACAGTATGTCCAGAATATAAATACTCAAATTTCTCTTGCATGTATTTTCAAGGAACTGGAAGTTTGAAATTTCACGAATATCATGATAGTCAGTGCACTCGTTTTACAAAAATATTTCCACGTTTAAAAAATAATTCTGGGGCATATTAGGCTTTATAAGCATCATCTGAACTTTGAATATTCGCTTTCAACGCTTTTCGTACGAACGCTTGAAATACAACGTCCAGTAAAATTAGTCTGAATGAAAAATATAAAAATGAAGGTATAATAAAATCTTTGTCCCTGAAACATTTCATTTAAAACAACAATTTCATATATTTCTATGGTATTCGTGCAAATTCTGGGAATTCTAGAAAATAACCGGTTGATCGAAAAACAATCAGCGAGAGCGATAATTCGCAAAATTATTAACCGAACATACGATGAAAGTTACGATATCAAAACCGTATTCTACGAAATCTATCAAGAACACTGTACTCGCATTTCTTCTCGATATATTTTCGGAGAATCGAAGGTTTTAAGTTTCATAAATATCAGAAGGTTTTATTAAAAAAAAAAAAGCGGAGCAATCGATGCAATCGTGTTACAAATGTATCTTCAGCTGCCAAGGAGGTCCGACGTACTAAACCCTATAATTATTAGTAGAAAGAGAATGTACATCGAATAAAATATTCTTTCTCGAGACATCAACAAGACAGTTTCATTCAAATCAAAACCTTCATCCAGCAAATCCCACGAATTTTACAATTCCCTTAATCGTCCAAAGTCTACAAATCCTAGAAAATCTACGAGATAATGGAACGATGAGAAAGAAACGAGAAAGAGGGTGGAAAACAAAAGCAAGACAACTGGAAACCAAGACAATTTCATCCAAATAAAAACCTTCATCCAGCAAATCCTTCAAATTCTACAATTCTGTGCATCTCTTAATCCTCCGAAGTCTACAAATCCTACAAAGTCTACGAAACGACGCACGACGAAGAAGAAGAAACGCAGAAGGGGATTAACAAACATAAACGATGTTAGCAACAAAAAGCGGCGAGGATTTAACAGACCATGGCGACGCTCTTATAAGATCGCGATATGCTTTAGCTTAATTGGTACATCTTCGATAGAATACTCGATAAATCGGACGACGAGTGATGGAAATATGAGCGTTGAAGGAGAAATGGATAAGCTGTTTAACAAAATATTTCGTAAACGATGTTAACGATAAAAAGCAGGCGACTTAAAATATTCAACGGCGACAACGAAAACATCGTTGAAACGCATACGGCCGACCCAGATCTTTTTTCTCGGTTGCGCGATTCTCTCGATACACCTGCAGCTTTGCAGTCGCACAGAACCTGCCCACACTGCTCGTGTGTATCCTGTGTTCGATGAGTACGGAGCCAATATTATCGCAACACGCTCCACTGATTATAGGTTAGGCTTTGGCTGGCGGACAATGCGCATTAAAGATCGGCCGTGTAGATCGTGTGCATCTCCTATCCGAGGAACGTCGCCATGGAACAGGATGATGCACAAGCGTTAGACGACACGATCGCGTCGCGTTGGCGTTTGCACGCCATTGCACGCCGCATCGCTTTGGGGTCACTGGCCCATTTTATCGCGAATTTCATACCGCGTTCCGTGAAACCATCGAGGTTACTTGAAAGTGATCGTGCATCTAATTTGTTCGGTTTGGCGAAATTCTAAGATTTGAATTTTTTTCGACGGAGGGTGGACGATGTATTTTGCAATATTTTATTAGGAACTTTATAACGCGTTCGATAGAATTATGAGAGTTATTTGTCGAATGTTTTTAATTTATGATTTAGCGTAATGTAGAGGTAATTGGATTTTTCCGATCTTTGTAATTCAAATTTTTTTTTTTTTTTTTTACTTAAGGAGAAGTTTTTGAAATGGATACGTGATTTTGGTTAAGACAATTTCTGTGTTCTCTTGCCTTCCAACAGGCAAAAATTTATACGCGATACGAGTGATACGAATATAGGTGAAAGCATCTTTCGTCTTTTTACCTTCGCGTAGAATTGTAGAGGAAGACGGTAATATAGTTAGTGAATATTGGGCCGACGATGGTTGGAATTTATGTTGCAGACATTTTATCGCGTGTTCTTTGATGTTTTGTAGGGGGTGGTTGTAGTCTTAGTAGGTATAATTTATAGCAGATGTTCTGCGAGAATGCTTGAGAAGAAGTAGGTAAATGTATTAGAAAATATAGTAGGACCATTGCGAATGGCTAGAATTAAATCTCTCGAAGTACTCTAGATAAAGTGGATGGGAAAATTAAAAGATAAAACCAAGGAAGATTTATAACCGATATTAAAGGCACAGAAAGAGATTTATAACCAATATTAGAAGTATACTAAGTAATCGATAAATTCAAAATTTTTTTTTAATTGGATAATTTTGTTGATAAGGGGTAAAATATTGTACAAATATAATATTAAGGCAAAAATGAAAATCTTCCTGTGTGAATGATATTCAAAATTAATTTAACTATTAATTTTTTATTTTTCAAATTATATTAAAATATTTGAAATACATTATATTAATTGTTACGAGATAATAATGAAATATCTATTGAATAAAGAAAAACGTAAGATGACGCAAAGAAAACTTTTGTTTTCTTCTGTTTCGAAATGTTAGATAGAACAGTTTAAAACTAAGGAGGACAGAACACATTCTCGGTACTTTTGATGCATTTATAAGCGGATAAAAATAAATTTAGCTGGTAACCTTAACTTTCAAGGAATTCTTATCAAGTATTTGGAAAAGAGTAAGTTTAGCGCAGTAAGTTTTATAGTCGAGGAAACACTTCCGCTTCGGTTTCGAAGAATTGTACTAGAATGCAATAAGGTTTTATAAGATACATACCTAGTATAACTCGAGAGATACTCTGCCGGCTATTTCCTTATGAAATTGAATAGATCGCGGATCCTTGTTTCACGAAGACTTGCCTATTCAACCATGAAGGACTTCCTTAGGTCTAGAAAGCTGTACACATGTAATCATTTCTATTCTGTGGGAACATAACAGTACTCTCTATAATTCTAACTTCGATACGATTATTTTTTCAGATATATCCTTTATTTTACCAAAAATATAAGATTACGTTAGCTTTAGCTACAAATCAAAATAGTAAGTTTATCTACTCGATTATTTTATCAGGAAGTAATTAGTATACCTGGGATATTTGATCATCAGTTGCAATTAAATCTCTCGAAGTACTGTAGATAAAGTGGATGGAAAAGTTAAAAGATAAAACCAAGAAACGAATTTTATTTTATTCGATCGATCTGTAATTACAATTAATGATTAAATTAATTATCTAATTGTCAATTGGCTTAACAAATAACTATTAAAATTTTCTTCGTCGCGTGAAATTAATATTTGAGTCTAGCTCCTAACGTAAGTAGCATCAATCAGTTATCGTCATTATCGATGTTCACTTACACATATGATACACATTACACATTCACGTACAACAAACAGGACTTTAATTAAACCTTGATTGAATAGAAGCTTAATTTATTTCGACGAAAGCCAACAATTGGTGATTGATGATTAATATTACTCTGTATTTAATTAACGATTGATGATTAACAACCAGTATTTATAATTAACGAACGATTAATTTCATAAATTAGATCATCCATTATTGACGATTAATCTCTCGTAATCGTAAACATTAATCTTGCTATGATGTCCCAATTTTTTTTTAGCAAGACAAAAAAGCCTTTGTTTTTCAATAAAAATTGTATCATAAAATGAAGCCGAAAATTCGGTGATTAATAATAATTAATAATAATTACGAATTTTTTAATATTTTCTTCGTACATTTACGAAATTGTTTAACCATAGAAATATGACTAAATTGAAAATGGTTGAAAGTATGTAAGAAGGTTAATGAATCAATCGAATTAAGAATTTTAACCGATTATTTCCCAACACTTTCGATCGTATCTTCTCAGAAAGAACCTAAGCTATAGAAAATAAAATAGATATCATCATAAATCTATGGAACGTGTGAACTGACCATGTAACGTGCTTGCTAACATATTCTATCGATTCTACAAAGGCACGTAGTGACGTATACACGGAGTTGTATGAGTCAAATTCTCAACTTTCCATTCATACTTCATACCTCGCGGCCACATGTAGTACGATCAACGTAGTATACATGTAACACGAATAAGAGACTGGATAATAGTTGGCGTTCTATTAACGGTAATCGAGGACAGGAAATTGTACAGTTTGCAAGCAACAAAAAATGTCATTTCTCTTTTCTTTGCCTTGCAGTGTGGTGTTCGTGTTTTCATGCGTTAAAATCAATATCCTAATTATCGAACAAAACAAGAGAGAAATTTTCTATCATTCCCGACGAATGTGTCGTCAATACTGAATAATAATTTTAACCACGAACTTGTGTTGGAGCATTGTAAAGAAGATCTCGGAAAATTCATGGTTTCGAGAAATTTAGATTTGGTGTTATTTGAAAAGTATGTTGATTGGATCAATCAAAAGAGGGAAAACATAATTAGATAAATTTTCTGTTTTTTTTTTTTTTTACAAAGAAATCAAAATTCTACTTGTCTTTGATCTCGTGTCGAATATCTCTCTTTTTCTAGCATCCTAAACAATTCTATTCAACCCTTGATTTTTTCACGGCGGTCTTACGAAAACATCTCGCAAATCACGATCGATATCTGCCAAACATCCAATCTCGAAGCTTCGTTCGATTATTCTAAAACTCCGATTCGTCTTCTACCTGTCCCTAAGGATTTCCTCGAGACTCGAACCGAGTAACTCGACCACAAAGCGGCCACGTTGTGCGATTCCCTGCAAATGGAACGTCGGTGTTCCAACTTTCGGACAGTCGAAATCGAATTCAAACTTTTCTCTGACAGTCTGATTCCAGAGTCTCGAAAGGATTGGTATTTTAAGTTGGCTGCTTGTAATTAATGCTCCGTTGCATACCTCGGGTACCGGTATCATTTACAGAATATTTAGTACAGTTGAAAAGTTGTTAGAATGTTGTTTTAACAAGGTACTGATACGAATCTATCGAGTTACTATCAAGTAGCAGTTACTGGAATAAAGATGTTTTTTCGTCCAGTCGCGGGGAGACGCGATTACGTTGAAGCGCTTCAACGGGAGTCAACGATTATAACAATCGACACCGCGAACAGGTCGATCCCCTTATTTCTTGTGGGATAATAGGGGTGTTTGTTGTGTAATAAAACTGTAATCAACAGTTTTATAAGATTTATATCTTCAACAATTTATTACATTTATTATTGCGCCGTGTCGGAAGATATATTTGATAATTAACTTGATGTTACGTAGACGTAGGATGATATTCTGTTATTGAATCAGGAGTTGACTGACTTCATGAGATGACTGCGCTGAGATGGAAAGAACAGTAGATAACCGTTCTAATCGTGCCTTTTCACAGTACGTGAATTTAATTGGTTCAATTCGTTTCCCAAATGATATCAAAATTTCACGAAACTTCCAAGCTCACAGTTTCGCGAGATGTTTCTTGCAACAAATAAAATGAATTATTTATTTCAATTTCTCACCTGGCTTATTCGATTTATATTCCTTCGTAATGATTTTCGATTTCCTAATTAGAAGTAGATATCCGAGAAAGGCTATAGTTCCACTATCGTCCCAATAAATGAATTTAAAAGAAAAATTTAAAAAAATTATTTATCTATCAGATGATCAAAATTTTACTCAGATTTAAATCATACTATAAAATCCAACGAATAACCGTTGATTAGTTATTTTCCTACAACTCTTACGAACAGCTTTACAATCTTTGATCGACCATTATTTTATGCAAACTACTGCCCATTTAATCATTTCCTGATTAATCTACCGTAATTTATCACTTGTTACACAAGACGAGCAGGTGTCCTAACACTTACGTACGTGAGTGTACATGTAGAATGTAGAATGTAGACAATACGGAGACGATCCATTTGCACGAGATGCTTGCGATGTGTTGGTGCACGTGAACGAGCAAAGAGGGACGGGGACAGAGAGAGAAAAAAACGAAGAAAAATTAATATCCGCGGAGAAGATAGCGAGCTTATCGGCCGTTTGCCAGACAGGCGGCACCAGTCGTGTTTCGTCTCTCGATCGGTTTAGGCGAAATCGCGTTCATATTCAATTACGATCGCTCGATTTTCGCTCGATTCGTGACGCGTGGATATCGTTCAATTTCTAGAAAAATATTTCAGTGCACTCACACGAGAACAATTTGTAAAAGGTTTCGCGTAATCGGCAGTTCTATTAAGCGCAAGTGAATCGATTGAATCACGAAGGAAAGTCCGCGAATCGTTTGTTCGTGGCTTTCGTTTGCGAGTCGATGTTTCCTTGAGAAATGGAATAATCGATCGTCCCTTGAGATTTACTGGAATAAAGGTAGAAAGAGTTGTGCAGGATTCTTGGAATATCTTTGGATCGGGTCGTAGGGTTTATCCGTGGGTGGCGAAAAGCTGTTTTGCGAATTCGTGGAGATGCGGAGGGTTATTGAGTGAACGCTGTTTTGTCGTGATCCCTCGGTCGTCTTTTGTGCGAACGCGTATTTTCTGAGAATGCTGGAAAGTATAGAAAAGTATTTTGTATAAACAGGGATTGAGTTGTATGAATTTTTGTATGATTAGAAATATCTTGTGAGTTTAACCCTTTCAAGGTGGAATTTTTCGAATATTAACAAATAAATTTACCTTTAAAATTGGATGAAATATCTAATTTTATTACCTACAACGTGGCTTCTGTAAATTCTTATAAATATTATAATTATAGTAAATATTTATACGTTAATTGTCCGTCAAAAAATATAATTACATATACGTAAGAATAATTATATTAATAAAAAAAGAATATAAATTAAAATATCAAGTCAGTTTGGACGAAAACGAACAATTATTTTGTAATGTACAATGTAGCGTACAGTAGATACATGTAACACGAAAGGGTTAACATTTGACGACGATTCTACCGATAGTTTACAAAGAATTATCAATAGTTTATTTCGTTGGATTTGTAATTGATTGAATCGTTATATCTAATTTTGTTATCAACTTTGTTAATTGTTATCGATCTAATCAGTTGCAAATATGTACCTACACGATTGAGTCACTCGTATTTCTTATTTACTATTTATACTTTCCAATGCACATTGTTGCAAAATATTTCTCTGTAATTAAAATTGCCACTTAAGAACAATAATTGATTTAACTTAAATAAAATTGAACGATCAAGTCTGAAACTCTTTTCATGGAACTTTTTGTTGGCTTCGTTAATCGATTCGGTCTGTGTAATTTAGTTTATGTTGACAACAAAAGAAACACGATACCTGGATATCTTTATTGCACTTTGCAGTTCACGGATTTTATTCGAAACTAATTAACAATGCTTCGCTTGTTGCGTATGTTTAATATTTCTTTGCCAATACTTGCCCCACGAAATTTTCCATACCAGAAAACAATTTTATAACGATCTTTTTACGAGCTCTATTTCTCCTCCTTCTTTTTTCTTTGCAAACATTATTACATCAGACAAAGAAAGCTGAAATAAATATCAAAATAAACAAGTCTGTGTCATACATCAAGAAGTTCAGAGTTCAAGAATTTGTCCAATGAATCATTTCTCAGTTTCAACTTTTCCAACAAATCGTCCAACAATTTTTCGTACAAATTTAATCAACCAATATTTCAATTTTAATTAACCAATACATATTTTTCTTCAACACAAACGTTGAAAAATGTAGCGTACAAAATTCTTCGAAATTTGCTAAAAATCCACTGCATCTTGGTCTGACAAGAGTTACCCCATTCTCGAACGCCCCTTTAATGTTCGTCAATTAAATACAGTACAACAACCCGTCAATTATTCCACCGTAACAATAAACACCAGCGAACCATCGAACCATCCTGCAGAAGCAATCCAAACAATCATCGCCGCAAGCTTGTCCGTAAACCTAACTTCTCCATGCGCGTCTCTCACAATTCCTCTGTCCATACGCTGGTTCCCAAAGACTTGAAAGCACCTTTCGCGTGCCTCCGAGGACCACGTCCTTTGTACTAGAATTTTCTAGTAGCAAATAGAAGACGACAGTGTCGGCCGATTCTCGGCACTCGGGAGCAAAATACCGAAAACAAGACCAGAGGAAAGAGAAAAAAACTCTGGAACATAAAATACAGAGCTTAAGGAAGAAAGAAAGAGAGAGAAATAGAGAGATAAAAAATGGAAAGAGAAGAGAGTTTCACTAACATGACGCTTGGAACAAGCGTCGCGTCGTTGGAACGGAATTTCACGACCGCGTTTCTCGTCTCGCGACGAGTTTTTCGGTGCTGGCGTGTGACGCCAATGGTGTCGAGACGAGGGGCCGCAGGAAGAACCGAAAATAAAGTAGACAGCCGGCGAGAAACGCGTATGAATATGCGTGTGCTCGGCAGCCCTCTTGCTGTGCTTGGGCTACCGCCTCTCGCCGTGTTGGTCCGGCCAAAGGAGGAAATTTTTAGCTCGTCGGTATACATCCGTGTATACAATGCGTCTCACAAACGTAAAACCGCCCTAAAATTTTCAATTCTTACGCAGGTACAAGATACGGGACGGTACACGACAATGTCTGATCAAAGGTATCGCAAAATTTCTGAATAAAACAGAGAAGAAGCCAGATATTACTATGTTATCGTTAGAGTCTCATTTTAATGTACATTGAGTACAGTTTTCGAATAATAAGCTACTACGTATTCCGAATAATAAGATGCTTCAAGTAAGACATCTATTCATAGATATTTCTTGATCCTATAGATATGAATATGCTGCAAAAAAAAAAAAAAAATAAATGCAGCTAAAAAATCACATAAATACAAATTCGTTCCATTGGCTAGGCGTTATAATGAATGCTTTACGTGAAATGTTTTACATATTTTATACGTTTCGATGTATTATCCGTATTTTGTACATTTTTACACTGTGAAATTTATTTACACGATAATAAATTTCCAAAAATATTGGTCTTTAGTTGTAGTACGAAACGATTAATTTTGTACTATTATGTAAAAACTCGCAAAATTTGATAAGGGTTATTTTCATCACAAGCACCTCGATTGACGATTTTTGGATGATTTTATATTTTACAGTTATGAGACGCAGTGTTACAGACGTAAAAGCCTTTGCTATGCATCAGCCTCGGTAGACACTTTACACGACTGCTGCATCCGTCATGAACATCTCTGGCTCCTGTTATTTGTCTTAATAATTCTACGTCCGTGTCGCCCTATTTCGTGGAGATCCACTGTGTGTAAATATTTTAAGGAGATTTTTCACGAGACCGTCTCGACTACGTCGCACAGTGGCCATTGCTCCCGCTCGTTTTCAAGGGGGAGGATTTTTTCTATTATATTTTTTGTCGTTTTTAAAAGAGCTTGCTAAAAAGAGCGTTGTTCATTCTGCCTGCATAGCTACGTTGGAATTTTTGGCTGAGTTGCTTCGCAAGCAATAGATGAAATTAAGTTTGAGAGATTTTAAGGAGCTGAGTAATTTATTTGCGATTGATTGTTGGAGGAATGAAATAGACTTTTTCGTCTTTGGAAGATGGATGATTAGATTAGATTACATGCTGGGATTGTATATGAAGCGGCAGAAATTTTCATAAGAATATCATACGGTGAATCGGTAATCGTAAAAGAATGAAAAGATAATTAATTTCTTACAGATATCGGTAAAATATTTCTCAAAACTGTTATGGTTCATGAGACACAATTATCTTAGTCATTTTGTATCTTAAATTATGACTCACGCGTAAATCGTTATTAGCAATCTAAGATAAGAATGTAAGTTTAGAAAACAAAAACTCATCTCTCAAACTCATATATCTTCTGATAATATTCCCCAAATTTTCCCTAAAATTTCTCCCATATCTACTACGTTTTTTCAATTTTATAACAGGCTTAAGATTTCGCCTTAAGCTCTTCCACTTCAGAGAACACACTGGTTTTACACTTTAGATGGCAGATCGGTTTTCTTTTCCTTAGAAAACCTTTTGTCCTAAAATTTACATGATCGGGTCTATCCTATTCGACTTCTGTCCTAAAATTTCCTCAGACACGCTTTCTACGAAACACGTGTTCGACCATGTGTCTACCACTTTCGTAAAAATCACACAGAAGTTGAATTTTGTAAGAACTCGTATGAGAACAGGATCGATGGATGACGCGACATACTTTCTTTTTCCAGAACACTGTGCTTTTAGCGAGCATTTTTA
Source organism: Bombus fervidus (assembly GCF_041682495.2). Classification (NCBI taxonomy): domain Eukaryota; kingdom Metazoa; phylum Arthropoda; class Insecta; order Hymenoptera; family Apidae; genus Bombus; species Bombus fervidus. Next base: position 12,433,737 of record NC_091524.1, read on the forward strand.
GTTGAGTTTTGCGTCTCCTTTTCTTGTTGCGTTTTTACGATAGTGTTGGTAATGAAGCATGTGATATCATTTTTTTATGAAGATGAACCGAAATGCTTTTTACTATGTACTCTGACGTTATAGGAGGATAAAACGAGACGAGGTTTACGTCTGCGGGAAGGTTCTTTCGATTATTAGCTTTCTCAAGGTTTATTCTAATAATATAGTGATCAAACTTTTCTGTTTTTCGATCAGTGAAATATTCTGTAATAATTAAATTAATTTAATGGCTGCAAAAGAGGTTGCTCTATAAAATTTTACAGTTATTAAAGTAACGTTCTATAGTAAGAAAGATTTGTTTCTCTATAAATAGCATGTTTTCGAGAAGTTCCTCCGCGAGTTTGAGTTTTTTAAAGTTACTTGCGATTTATAAGAAGATCTCGTAACAGTGTCTGCTATACTATTTTTTCAGTGCTTGCTGAGAACGTCCATTCATGATCATCGCAGATTTTGCAAATTTCGTGCGAACTTTAGAACTGCGTAAATATAGAATCTTGTTCTTATTTTAGCGATGTAATTTTTTTTAGCAAACGTAACCTGCGTAAGCAGAAATTTTATATTCTTTAAATACAAGAATATTTTTCTTCCACCGCCGACTGAAATATCGTCACGAAATTCCGTGTTATTTTCGAATATTCTCTGTCACAATTTCGACAATTCCAAGTTCCTCGTTCTCGAATTACTAAAACAAGGATAATATTCAATCCACTTTCCATTATTTTTCTTACTTAAAATGCTCGTATAAATGTTATTCCGAAATTTTTATAAATACCTTTAAACATTACTCTATATAAAACCTCTTGTCCCAAACTTTCGACACACCCTGTACATTCCTCATTTTTAAAACGTCCGTTCAAATTCATGTTTTTGCTATCGAGATCCATTCGTACGGACTTTATCCTTATTTTAACACAAAAGATTTATACTTGAATTTCTATGCACCATTTTTGAAACACTCGATGCACAAAACTCCCGTTTCTCTCCCAAACTTATCCAATTACAACTTCGCGAATCTCAGCCAATCTTTCGCTTGGATTTCCGCGAAATCCTCTGGAAGGGGCATCCGTCGATCATAGAGAAGTCATTCAACACTGTCAAAGCCGGCAAGTTCTATCACTGAACGCTCCATTAGTCCACGATAAACGCTATCGCGCGTCCTATTTTACTTGTCCCATACGATCTGACAGCGCCAAGTATCGCCGCGGTTCTCCCTACGTCACTGCGTGTGTAGTCACGTGACGACGACCAGTCGAGTCACTCTTTGGCCCTCAAGAATCGTTCACACACACGATTCACGATTCAGTTTATCGTGACCCGCGATGTGTTCGGGACCGTGCGTTAGATCTCCGATACATGTTGGCTCTGGGCAACCAGAATGGCCGTCTCCTTTCACGGGTAATCCAAAGATATTTCGACCTTGATACACAAACGCGAACCGATCCTCCGTGAATGTTTTATCGCGGATCGACTATCGGTGACTTATTAAGCCGAGCGAGGGTCTTAAAGTGTGCCATTTCAACGAGGACAGTGTCGCGGCTGTCTCTAGCACGAGTTTTACTCTCCACGCGTTTCTTTCTCTTCTTCTACCGATTCGTAATACGTATATTAGCGTGATATAACAAATATACAAGTGAGTTTCTCTTATTTTAAGACGAGATCGATTGTGTGTGATTTTTTGACCGTTTGATAAAGAAATGGAGAGGAATGGTGGAAGAACGATGTGAAAGGACAATCGACTATATACGATTGATAGTTCCATGGAGTCTTATATTATACTGTGCTCGTTTTAAACGATTCTCTGGCTAAATATTAAAAAGTGAAAGAGTGGAGAAATTTTAGTTGTCTGTGTGATTTTATTCGGTGCACCAAGTTTTTAATCTATTTATGATTAGATGTTAGAAGATTCATGTAATTATGTTGGACTTCTCGAGTTGTGTTTAAGAAGTTGAAGATCAGAGATGTTTAATGTTGTACAATTTTATATGGATGAACGAGAATGAGAAGATAGAGGACAAAAGTGTGTTTGAAGAGGTAGAGTGAAATGGAAACTGGAGATAGTGGCTGAAAAATTGACGCGAGTGTATAGTTTCGATCGACGAAAATGTTGAAGCATATGAATCGAACTGGACGACCTCGGGTCGTCGTGAGGAAGAGGAAAGGTCGTTCGTTATCCAGAAGCTGGCCTGGCACACCGAGGCCCTTATCGATTGTCTCGAACGAGGTAAAAAGATTCGTTTCGTAATTAAGAAAACACAACGACAGCCTTTATCGTTTAGTTCGTATCTTAACACATTGTGTACGGGAAACAAACATATCTCTCGTTGTATAGTCGAACGTTACTTTACTAAATATTAGTCTCGAAAGGAATATTCTGTCTAACCGTGAGAAAACGTAGCAATTGTAAAAATAAATAAAACAATTTTTTTTTCGTGCTTTTGGACAGTTACGAAATTTATTCGTTTTAATTAAATACAAGGTAAAATATAATGAATATGTTAATATATGTACATCAATAGTATAAATATGATGATGTAGAATATAATATTCCACTAGAAGAAAAATATCTAGTATTTGATGTCTAATAAATAGTAAAAGTTAAAATATGTTTTGATATTTGGTAGCATACGAATTGTTTTATTAAAATTCTATTTTACCCATAATATATTCAATGAAAAACAATTTGTACATATCGCTATTTCCTGAATCGTTTTAACTTTTAAGCATACAAGCGTACAACACAAACTTTGCATCGAAAATTTCTCCAAAAGTTTAAACCTTGAAGAAATATGTGGCTTTGATACGCAACGTGTTAATAAACAGATTAATCTTAACAAGCGCGATATCTTAACGAGCCATTTCGTTTCTCAATCGCGTAACGATATCGTAAAGAAAACATAGGATCTCGTTCGTTTGGAGTTTAAACTAAGGAAATAAAAATCGAACGTGGTACGCTGCATCTACATACGCCGCAAATATTTCGTAGAATTATTTACGTGAATATTTAGCAAGCACGAGTTCGTGCTCGAATCAGGCGATGAGCATAGTCATAGAACGTTGGTATTTTTATGTTGGTAAATAGAATTCGAGGTTACAAATTGTGGCAAGAGCGAGAAGGTTGTTGGTGGTATAATGCTGAATTCGCCGTGTGTTTATTGCTGGTATGCCTTATTAACGTGAATCGGTGAAATAATGGAATGCGTGGAATTCCATCCCATCGTTTGTCTCGTGGTAAATTGAGCTAAATATTTTTATTTATCGTAATTAAGCGGTCGATCTGATTTTCGTAGTGAAAAATTGTTCGTAATACTACGGTAGATTCATTAATTTATAAATTTAAAAGACTACATTATTCATTGGAGCTTAGTTCTCAAATATCGATTTACAAGTTACATACGCGTATAAATACGTAATAGAGAAAATGTATGGACATATGTATAATGTATGTATTCAATTAACATATTTCGTTGCAACATATTAATAGAAAATGGCCGCTATTGATTGCAAATATGCAACTATTTAATCTTTATTATCAATTACATATATTTACACTGATTTACTTTTCTAACTATTATAAATCTATTTTAATTCTTTGTATTTTATTAGTATACTATATTAATATCAAACAGCTTATTTATAGCAAATATTACCTTATAGATATCCTCATAGAAGTTAAAATGAAACTACGTTAATTGGTTATAACTTTTCTCGTAAACAAAACAAACTTCTAGTTACCAATACTTAAACCTTATCCATTCAGCTTGCATCATTCTGATCTTCTATTCAATCTTTCCCTCTCTACGTCATAACAAACGCTCAAATATAAACCTCTGGACATTTGGAACTCGAAGATTAAAAATATATCCAAAGTATAATATTTTCATATGGTAATAATATAGTATTACGTTTACCATTATTATATCTTATCTTAGTCTTGTATTTTACTATTACTATAATTATCGCCGGTAACTAGCCAAGTTCGTATAAACAAATTATTAAATTCAGTCTTATCGAAAGCGAGGCGGCACCGCGTGAAAAATTTCTATTCTATATTTTCGATTTATTTCGCATAGAACCACTCCCTTGCCTCTTGTATATTCATAAAAATACGAATCTTTATGCATTACATATTCGCAGTCTGTGATTAACAGATTTCCGATAACCCTGTTCTTCGTTAACGTTTATTGAAAACTAAATGAAACGGGTTAGGTTTTGCTAGTGCATAGTTAGGTTTGTTAGTGTATCCCATTCGCGGCAGAAACGCTCGGCTTTATCGCTCGCTCGCGCCTGCACGCGCGCGTGTATGCGTTCGCCCACGCGGAGCAGAAGGGCCCACGCAGAGCGTGAATATATAACGAGGACGAGCGAAAGATAAAGGGACAGGAATGCGAGGAGACGTAGCCCGATCGTTGGTTATCGAACGATCCGCGCGTAATTGCTACGCCGGGGATGAACATTTCGCACGACGTTCGCGTGTATCTACGATTTCGTGGGAATTCATTATGGTTGTCATTTAGTTGCTCTTCATTTTTGGACACACGTTTTTAGAAGTCGCATTGAGAATTTGATAAGTATATACCTAGTCTAGCGGAGCTCGGCTGATTTCAATAGACGTAGATATTCTATGTTTATTTAGGCACATGCTAAGATAAGTTTATATGTCATTTTGCCTTTCTTAGTAGAAGAACGTGGAAATTTTATAGTTCTGGGTGCAAGGAAAATATAACATGGATGTAAAAGTTCCTTCACGAGCGTGGTTAATTCTGTTTTTTTTTCTTTTCTTTTTTTTAATAAAACGTTCAATCCTTCGTAGCCTAATTCGATGGAATAGCGAATTTTGAATGTAACACTGTATCGTCTAATGTTTACATATACATCGATGCTAAGATAAAATCGTATTTAGTATTTGATTTCAAGAAACTAAAACGCAAATCGTTCCTGGAACACTCAACATTGTTCGTTCTACTGTTTTTTGATTATCAAATACGTTCGATATATCAATATCTACGTGTTGGAAATTTATGGAGCAACACGACCACACGTGATAAGAACAGATGTAGAGTGTAAATATAAGGGTTTAAACTGGAACTGTTAATCTTGGTATACACAATTCCTTCAACTATGTCCGATAAATTGCTTGATTTATCGTACAATCGACATGACGCGACGTATAAAGTGTCAATTCTTTCGGATTGTGCCATTTTTAACAGTTAAATTATGGTTGAATATTAGATAATCATAATCAGATAGATAATCGTAATACGAAATGATAATAGTAACGAGAAAAGTTGTTGAAAATAATTGCTGATGTAAGGTTCAGATTAAATATTGTGGTCGCAGTTCGTAGGCGTTAAGAGAATCAGATAATGAGGCTAATTTCGAGACTAATAGTTACCAAGTTAAACGAATGGAGCACTGCTTGGACACTTCAATATAAATTTATAATGCATCGATTAGTAAGAGCAATTTTCAAATTATGTACTTGGTAGTAAGATCGAGTGGATGTGGTTATGTGTATTTTGGAAATGTTTGACCATTAGATGAAATTGCCATTGGTACCAATGTATAACAGTCGAGTGTATCGATTATTGGTGGGATAATTTGAAGTACTGTTAATGCAATCTAGTTAGAATAGAATATTCTTGTCTGCGAACATTGAAAATAAGTTTTTATTCTTTTTACCTAAACTTAACAGGGTAACGGATCTTTGATATCATTTTAGCGCGTGTTATTATTCGATTATTTTTAATTTCAAATTTGAATCACTACCATGACAGAAGCATTTATTTTTTACCACGATCTGGCCTTGAAAATGAGGATCCATAAACAATATGTTTCATCTCTTATTCAAGTTATTCTCTAGAATTTTGAATAGAAATAGAGTCGTGTATGTATTCATTGAAAAATTAATTTCTCCATTCACTTTCTACTTTTTATATATTATAATGAAACTTTCATAAACATTAAATGATCCTTAAATATTTCTTTCAAATATACTGTTGTAGAGTAAGATGACAATGTTTGGTTAATCTTAATAAGTAATATTTTTTAGGAAAAAGACAGTCATTATACGTACATGTTTGTCCTCCATACACAATACATTAAAACTGCTTGATCGTAAAAAGAAAATATTGGCGAAGAATAATCGGACATTTGACGCGCAGACGATTGCTACAAAAATAATTTCATCATCGAGACCCAAAAACATTGACCGGGATCGAGAAATACCGAAGTGTTTCGCAGTGTCACGGGCAACAATTGCCAAACCTTGAGCGCTAGTGGAAACGTTGAAGGTCCATGATTAACAAAGCCACAGACTTACATTAGGCAATTGTTAATCAGTCGACCGAGTCGATCGATCAAAAGTCATTCGACTAAAACATTTATACCAGAACCTTGTTATTCAGTGATTTTTATTATTAAAAATAATTAACGTAGCGAAAAGAAATGTTAACCGGTAATATCGGTAAGCATAAACAATTTTTACTATCCGAGTTCAAAATGTTGATAGAAAAACACATCGATGGATCAGAGGAAGAACGTAGAAACTGCTTGAACTTTGAGCATTAACGATTATAACAAAGGAACTTTGGAAAGTGATGCACAAAAAATATTACATAAATATTAATTGTTTGATTGTAAATCTTAACATATCGTTAAAGTGCTAAAATGGCCCAACAGTTAGTATATTTTAATTTAAAAAGCAATCGTTATCAATGTGTTATAAATATTTCAATTTACCAATGTTACTTCGTAGTAAATTCTTGTAGAGGAAGACTCAGGGTCTTCGACTAAAAATGGACAAAGTTTCAGTTGCTTGAAGCTAAAGAACTAAAAGTCACTTCCGCTTGATTGGAATTTAGTTACACGGGCAATTCTGAACGACTTAACATATTGTTGACGGTATACTATGAAATAAATGTTACTTAAGTTACCGCACATTTTTGGAAAACGTGTCAACGTTTATTAAGATTAAAATCGAGTCACGTTTCTCGTCCGTGTAACGTGTAGAAAAAAAAAAAAAAAATGTAGATTCGCATCAACAATGTATTGAAAATATTGAAGTCAATCGGTTCGATCGGCTGATCAAAAGTTGTCCAATGTAACGCGGCTTAAGCGTTAAAGAATGACAAACACGCTGCGTTAGCGAGTCGCTATCCGATTGTTTATAATTCGTGGATTACGTAACGAGAGAACGCTCGTGGACATTTTCTGCATCGAATGTTGCGTCACGCGTTTCACGACTGTCCGTTCGCAAAGTCCGCGAACGGTACACGATTCGCCATTATAATTCGCGTCGGGCAAACAGAGCGTAGCGCGTGATCCACTTCGTTTCCCTTTTGCGCGTTTGTTTATGCGATCGAGCGGTGCTCATTGAGAAATCGGGTTTGCGACGTGTTCCGGACTGCTGTGCTATAAATTTAATGATAAAGACAAGATATAGTGGAAAGTAAGAAATTCCACGACGAGAAATGGCAAAAAATGCAGTACCTGCATTGACTAATGAATGTCCATGAATATGTAAATTAATAAATTTCTCAGTTATCGAACGTAATTTTTATATATCTACGGTAGATCGTAAAATGATATTTCGTTTGATACCTAGTTAGATATTTAGTGTTTTTCATCGAAAGTTACGAGACAGTAGAAAAGAAAATCTACGAGAGATCTACCTTGACAAATAATTGGTATATTCTATTTGAAATTATTATTATTTGAAAAAGTAAAAAATAAGATTGATGAGAAATTATTATTTTTTATGAATATTTGTTATCCTATTTTACGATGGTAGATTATATTTGCATACATACATATATTGATAATTTTCGTAGTAGTTTTCTTTCTAATAGTTTCAATATTAGGTATCATTCCTGAATTTTAATTAATATTTGTTTGCTTCGACGTGCATTAGTTTAGATTAGAGTGAGAACAGATGCTGAATATTCGTGACTAGCAAAGAAATAATCTTTCCAAAAGAGTAAAAAATTTAATTGAGATTAGTAGAGACATCTCAATTCGAATATTTAATTTAATTAGACATTAAAATAGCAATGTACGTTTAAATTTCTAATGAATAATAGGTATCTTCCAGATATGCTTCTATTCGTTATAAAATTGTTACCATTACGCGACAATCGTAACTCATATGCCGCAAAACGTATCTAAGAGAATATTTTCATAAAGTTAAAAGATATATAAGATAAGAACGTCAACATTGAAAATAAATATATGGAGATTAACGACGAGCAAACAATACTTCATAAATATTCTTCAACGCGTACGTGATATTTGCTATACGGTTCTGTGGAGAGAAATTACGGTGCTGATGATAATTGTAGGTATAACGGAGAATTGGATGGTTGCTTAGCAAGAAAAAAGAAATGACTGTTCTTTTTAATTTTTTGCGGTCTATAGCTGGAATAATCTGTATAGCATACTTTCACCTGTAGCATCTTCGATATAGCGGTGAATCGTGATTTTAAAAGGCAAATGAAATAAATAGACACGGATTAGAGCGGTTATAAGGGACTGGTTAGCTCCGGTAATCGATAATTAACGTACTTGCTCCATTATATTGCTGAGATTTCTAAGTTGAAAGGAGCTTAGATTTCTCGCAAAACGAGTTTTACATACAAATTGGACAAGTTGATGGTAATTTTACGTGTTAGTTCAAACATAGCTTTAAGCGACTTGTTCTAACATAACAACTCTTCGGAATACTGACATATCTAACTTAATTAGTATGTTCAATAATTGATATTATTATTATATTGCATTCTTTATGTAAGTTCGAATATCTATAATAGTAACTTAAAGATAATATTTTCTATGTGTGTGAATTCTACAGAACTGTATCTTAAACTGTATCTATTCGAGTATGTTAGGTATATATATGATTCTGATTAAACCGTTCAGCTACTAAGTTTTTAAGCTAATCTTACCGTTCTATTTTCTTTGTCCACGCTCGTATCCAAAATAGGAAAGCAATAAAATGGAATAAAATCTTGTGGAAATAATGTTTCATTTTTAGAATGAATATAAAACTTGATGTTGTTTGAAGATCATAGTTGAATAGCAATGCCATATTTCTTATCTTTCGTAGAAGAGCAATTTTAAAATTCTATACATTGTCAACCAATCCAATATCAAAGCTATTACTATGCATTTGAATCCGTATAGAAGATTCATTTCAAATATCTAGAATATTTGTATAAGCAAAAAGCACACACGTAAGGTAAAGTACAAAATTTATACAGACGAATGGTACGTAAGTAGAATAGAGTATTACAATATTCATAAAGCCAGGTAATACGCAATTAGTTAAAAAGTGATTAATTCCATTATAAAATTATTATCGTAGCTGGTCTAAAATTTCTACACAGCACCGTATATACGCAAAAGCATTCTGTCCAAAATTTCCGTAAATAATTTTCTACAACGATTATTACATGTCAGTAGAAATCAATTAAGAGTTATAAATCACTGGAACCTACGCGCCAACGTTACGCGATGCATGTTGGTTTTACGCGTATACATACAACAGTGTAAATACACATGGATCTCGGTGATATGCATTTTCCAGCAACGCTTTGTAGGAAGGCGTTTCGTTAATTTCCGGCGTGTCGAACAATATTTTTCGCGACATGCATGTCGCGTTTCGCATCGGCTATTCCCAATCGAATCAACGTATCGTCGACCGGTGGAAATTCAACTTTCATCCCGAAATTGGCTAAATGCTGTTTGCCTCTAACAATCGAGTCGCGAGGGAGCGGTTCTGTGAATGGCGAGTATAATCGGCGTATCTACCGGAAGTCCGGCCTACGGGTTCCGGCCCCGAGCCACACGCTCATCTCGTTGTCTCTCGGTGTCCTTTTTTTTCCCCCTTTTTTTCTCTCCTCTTCTCTTCTCATTTTCCTTCTCTCTTCTGTTTTTCCTCCTTTTTTTTATTTCATCGTGCGTATAGTGGTTGAACAACGAACACTGTTGACCGAAAAAGAGGGGCACGAGCTTCCATGTAACTCGAGGGGGCGAGAGAAGTTGACGCAGCTGCAGAAGTCGCAGGTGGAACCGGATTAGATTATCAACGCCATTCCTGGGGACGACACGGCTGCTTTCGCGGAGGAGCTGTTTGTCATTCCAGAAATTCGAAACACGCTCCTACGTTGACGTTGCTCTCGAGCTTGCGTTCTACCGGCCGAATTTAGAGCGAAAATGGTAGTTTGATGAATGTTGACTGTAGAGGGAGGGATTAGACGAAGAAACTTTTTAATGGAAATTTAATCCCTTGTTTCCGATGTAAACTTATGCGTTGTTAAATACATCGCGCGAGAAAGGGGGTAAAGCATTTTGTTAAAATATTTCTGCATTTTTTAAGATATATGTGTGTACGTATAAGAATTATAGGGAAAAATGTGATAAGTACGATTTTATTGATTTTCCGAGTTTCATGTTATTTAGCGATTAAAAAGATTGAGCTTAGCTTCTATATAATTAAAAAATGGAGAAATCTATTAGTTTTTTTATTCGTGTTGAGACACTTTCTCTTAAGATAAATAAATTAAACCGGTACTTGTACTATTATTGATTATATTGTTATAATATGTATATAAAATATATATAATACAATTGGTTGCATAGGAAATAATATAAGGAAGAAATATCTCTAAAATATATTCATTTAATTGCTACAATTAGGCAATTAAAAATCTTCTATAAAAATAGAACGCATATATTTTACTGTTCCTCTCAAACGCCAGCAAACTTGCTGAATAAATCTACGAGATTCATCCTGATATGTATCCCCAAAGGAGATAGCTCTCACGTCAAACAATTCCTATATTTTTAAGCTTCGGAAAGTGTGCCCACTGCAGGTTTGCGAAAGGTGAAAGGTTAACGCGAACCAGAAAATAGTGTGCAGGTTGCGTTGTAAAAATGCAAATGTGTTATCACGAAAATCAGAAGAAAGAACGAGGAAACTAATTGCAGACGTTCTTTGTAATTTTAAAAACATCGTTTAAAATACTAGTAAAATATTGAATATATTAAAATATGCATTGTTTTGACAATTATACCTTTGGCTCTATTTTATATTAAAATACTCACGTTTATTTATAAAATGGCATTAAAATCGATAAAGATCATCCTCAGTTGCAATTATTTTGCTAATTATTTTTATTCTTTTTTTTGTTGGCAGATCGACTATCCAGAAGTACATGGAGGAAGGATGCATCGACCACCGCACCCTCATCCCATAACCGACCATCGACAGGTCAACTTGGTCTTCGATGATACGGTAAACATCTGTTTTCGAATTCTTTTTCCCCTCGTCTCAGATAAAAATTGCAGGAGTACGTTCAGGCAAATTTTAAAAAGGCATTCACGATCGCGCTTCTTTTTTGACTCGAATTCCTGCTCTTGAACGATGCTATCATAAATATATTGATTCAAAATAGAGATTCAGCGTTAGCTAAGTCCATCGGTTATTTCGAAATGATTGTCCATGACTAACTTCTTTTTTTAATTCGTCTATTATGTCTTTTAAATGGATAGCAGGAAAAATCACTTTGTCCTGTCAAACTCATATATTTATTTAGGTACTAAGGACAAAAGTAAATTGGTCTTCTAATATTCGACAAACTCAGTAATTCGTTCGTCGTGTAAAATAGATCTAACAATAAATACAAGTTAAAATAAAAAAAAATCAACAAAAATGTACCTATCATGTTTTTTCTGCGTGACGTTCAATTGCAAAGGCTTAGTTACGCCTTGTTTCACTTTAACGCAATCGATAGCGTGGTATATTCGTATCTGATGCAGCTTGACAGAGACTCATGGCTGGTATCTATCGGTAAATCGGTACCTGATGCACTTTTGCTGATCATTTTCCTTGCAACGGTTCATGATCATTTGTCTTACGTCATCGGCGTGCAGATGGTTGAAAGAAAGTTTGATGTCGTCGATCCGTGACGCGTTCGATGCGCCCACGCGTTCTCGATAATCGAAAACATAAGGGAGGAAGATGATGGAAAAATAAAAAAAGTGGAGATCGTTAAAAGCGGCTAGTGGTAAAACTTTTAAAGTAATCTTTTTTCCTTCTTCATTGTAGTATTCTACGCTTTCTCATGCATTTCAAATGCCCGCCTGCTCCCTCGTGAAGAGAAGTTTTATCAGTTCGTGAATTTTCTTATCTCCATGGAAACGTATACGCGGAAAATTCACCAGATTCCGAGGAGTAAACAGCGATCATCGTAAAGCGAGAAAGGTTTTCCCATACTGGAAAGTGGAACGTAACGCGGGATGCGATTTATGGACGCGTTGTAGTTTGAGAAAATTTATTTTTTTTTCATCGCACGATGAATATTCGTTTTTTATATGCCTGTTATCGGTTTTGAATCTGTTATCATGCAGGATTTCTTTAATTTTGACGCATTTGGAGTATTTCTTTTACTTTTTATATTTTTTATATATCCTGTTATTCCTTTGGAAATTGTTAAAATTTAGTTAGTAACTACGTATGATTTCCAAAATACTGTTAAACAATTTATTTTAGTCTTATATTTTTGAAATGTAGAAAAGATTAATAGTAGATATATTCTATAGTATTTTGAATCATGTATTTGACAGTATATGTACAGAGTACTTTTGATATTTTATACGACAAAGTTAATATAACTAAGATTATCCCTTAACTACTACTGTGGGGTTCTCAAGTAACCCAGACGGTATAAACATTGTCATAATTTTACTCTCAAGGAACACATGATGCTTAACTGTCTTAATAAGCTCCAAGTAGGGTGAGCCTTATAATTCTAGCTTATAAATTCCGATTTTTATTTTTTATTACTTCACAACTTCACCACAGAGTCTACATATTTCCATTTCATTCTACAGAAAGTAATTTACATTATTTTGGAATACAAATTTCTACCATAACTTCATTCCTACTTTCCCTAGGATTTTAATTGAAATAATATTGGAAATTTTATTCGAAGTACAACTATTTAAATTTCGCGTAAACAAGACCGAAGGAAGTTCCGCTTTCCCTCGCTAGAATTTTACCGGCACGCGGCGCTTCGGATCGAAAGTTCGTTAAGGCGCAACGCGTGCGTGTAAGATGATCTACATTAAAGTGTCTCTCCCCTAAAGAGTCTGTGGAATGCACAATGCACATCGGTGGCGTGCACTGGTATGCCAGTGTCTGCTTGAGTAGGAAGAAACTGAATGGGAGAAGCAATTTGGAAAGTCTGTGGAGCAGGACAAAAGGAAAAGTGAGACATGGGCACGACATAACGGGTCGTATAAATCATCCGTCGGGTCGGCCAGTGGCCTTTAAGCAGTTACTATCCGCTGTGTTGGATGCTTTGAACAGACTGGTACTCTTTTCTTCCAGTATCCTCTTTCTCTCTCAATTGCTTACCGACTGACGATTGACCGACCGTCGACTCCTTAAGCTCGTTTCACTCGGCTTTTGAGCCTCTCGTATCGTTTCAGTGTGAGATTCATCTGATCACAGACAAAATTTTCCAAGTCAACATATACGTAAAATGTAACCAAAATTCGATGTTTGAAAGAAATTTTCTGGAGTAATTTTATGCAAGGTGCTTCGCGATGGCTGATTTGTTGATAATGAATGATCGATCATTTGGTATGTGACCGATGACTGGATGTCGCTGTAGATGTGCATTTATTCGCATACAAAGTAAAGTTCCATCTGATTACCGATGAAGTTTTAACCGATTCATGGACTAATTTCAATGTTTGGAAAAAATCTCAAGTCTTCATCACGCCGTATGTGATGTTATCCAAGCCAACAAATTAGGTTATAGAATTGTATTCTGATTACTAATATAATAAAATAAACAAAGAAACCTTAAAGAGTATAAAACGAAGTATTGAATAATATATACGTTTATGGTGTCAATAATCGACTAATAACGAGGTGCAACTAGAATGAATTGAAAAGTGTAGTCGGTCATTACGAGGTTTCATTGATAGGAGTGTTTTGTTAGTGTCACGGTCAGAAGCTACAGGTGGGCCCCCCAACGTGCGCCCCCCTATTGAGACGGACCTGAGGCTCGCTGCTCGGTCGGGTCACGTGACCCTACACTTTCGAAGGGAATGCCGGTGGCAGGAGGAAGGGTGGGAGAGGGACGAAAGGCAGTCCCATGTCCGCTACTTCGCTAAGCTGACGGCCCACGACACGGGGCACACCAGACGCGCCACGAGCTTCGTAAATGCACACAAAGAAGGTCACGTCGTTCTGTGTGTATATACGGTTGCATATGCCATCGCGAATGGGAGGTGTGAGTTTCGTGAGTTCGATCGAATCGTGTGGACAACGAGCAAAAAGAGAATGTGGCCGGACACTGCTCGTTTTTCTTGGCGTTGTTTCTCGTGATCTAAAACACGGAAGAGCATAGTGCCGAGCAAGTGCCATTAGTTAAGACGATAAGGATGGACGCCTTCGGCATGTACCAAGTGAGTCTGGCGATCTCCCGCGGGCTCAAAATGGCCTTGGTTTACACGTTTACTTTTCTCGTTCTTCGGATTTCCTTCAAAAGAGTGCACACCGTGTTTGATCATGGATGATCGTTGTTGATTATCGCCGGATGACAGATGTCACGATGTTTTTGTTTAGACATACGTACTTGTGATTTCTGTCTCTTTCTTCACCGTGCGTGTTTTCTCTGGTTGCTCGATGTTGCGTGCGTGATGTCATGTCTGGTAACCTAACCTAACTTAAGAGTAGAGCCTGTCCCTGTCCCCATCACGCCCATTCCTAGTATTATTCCGTAAACGAGTACCGCTCGTAGTACCCATGTTTTTGTCCTACATGCTTCTTGATCCCGTTCTTTACAGCCTCTTCCTGCCGATTTACAGATCGATGTCGATCCATGGATGATAAATTGCAGGTTATTTTATTCGTGGGTTCTCTTTTTCTTGTAAGGGAATTCAAACGGTGCTGATATCTTCTCTTGAACTTGCACCGTGCTATTGTTTACAATCGTGATTACATCGGTACATCGCGACGAAGAATGCGTTGCTTTGTATTAACATCGTCCGGTACGCTACATTAATGTAAACACTTTGGTTTGCATATTTGAGAGTGTAGCAATAACAAAGCGAATATGTTGATCGTCTTTAATTAATGCGAAAGTATTACGGTGTACGTCACGTTTAACAGTAAATCGATGCAGCTATAAATATTTAGCATATAAGTTTATCAAGCATAAACATTTAATATTAAGTGGTCTTTAGAACAATTGCTGATAAAAACTGTGCAATAAAATGTAAGAGTAAGTATAGTAATAGTGAAGTGTACAAATGTATAATTAATTCAATAATTTTGCTTTTTTTGTACAGTTTTCTCAAGGCCTGACAGGCAGGCCAGAGCTGTATCAAAAGTCCAATAGAAGCAGCCATTCGAGTGACACAAGCTCAGCATACAGTGGTTCAGACACCATGACATCTGTACAAGGTTCATTAGATGCAGATGCAGACGATGTTGATCTTTCAGGTCTTGTTGAATCTATAGTAGACAGCGATGAAGAGGAA
The DNA here is from genome assembly GCF_041682495.2 of Bombus fervidus. NCBI lineage: Eukaryota > Metazoa > Arthropoda > Insecta > Hymenoptera > Apidae > Bombus > Bombus fervidus. Next base: position 12,449,328 of record NC_091524.1, read on the forward strand.
GATCTTGCAGAAAGCATGGATGTAAGTACACTCTTTCTTAAACGGTTGCTTAAATTATAAAATTAAAGAGTACACAAACAAGAATTATTTTTATTTGCGTTTACAGAGCTTGACTGTCCGTGATCCAGTCAGAGAATGTTTAGAAAAAGATCCTATGGAAAGGACAGAAGATGATATAGAAACGCTCTTAGAATTCACACAACAATTAAAGGCTTTCACAAATATGACCTTGGCAGTAAGAAGAGCGCTGTGCGCTGTGATGGTGTTTGCAGTGGTTGAACGTGCTGGTATGATAGTTTTGAATGATGGAGAAGAATTAGATAGTTGGAGCGTGCTCATAAATGGTGCTGTGGAAATTGAGCATAGCAATGGAGAAATCGAACAGCTGCACCTTGGTGACAGTTTTGGAATCTTGCCCACTATGGAAAGACTTTTGCATAGAGGTGTAATGAGGACAAAGTGAGTTCTATGTTAGAAATTTTCTGTCGTCGGTAGTTATCAAATGAAAATTCCATTAACACGTCTATTTCTTTTTCAGATGTGATGATTGCCAATTTGTATGTGTTACTCAGGCAGATTACTTTAGAATTCAACATCAAGGAGAAGAAAATACGAGGCGGCACGAAGAGAATGGGAGAGTGATTCTAGTAACAGAATTAAGGGGTGCTTTAGATGGCGGAGCACGCAGAGGTCATGTAGTTATCCGCGGAACTCCTGAACGTTTAATGTTACAACTTATCGAAGAAAACAGTATTACCGATCCCACTTATATAGAAGATTTCTTATTAACGCATCGAACATTTATCGATAGTCCTTTATTAGTTGCAAGTCAATTGTTAGAATGGTTTGATCAAGCACAAGTCAGAGATAGAGTTGCCCGTGTGGTACTTCTTTGGGTAAATAATCATTTTACTGATTTTGAAACTGATCCCGCCATGATGGAATTTTTGGAAGCATTTGAAGCGGGTTTAGAAAGAGAGAAAATGCTAGGTCAACAAAGGTATACATCAATTTTGTTAAATTTATATTCGTTATAATAATTATTAAGCATTTATAGTATTTAAAAATCCTTCAATAAATTTCAGATTATTAAACATTGCTTGTGCAGCCAAAGCAAGAACTCGAAATGTAACATTAGCAAGGCCTACAAGGGACGAGGTCTTGCATTTTAGTATTTTGGGTGGATATGAAAGAGGTTTCGGCATTTTTATTTCAAAAGTGGATAAAAAGTCAAAGGCTGAAGATGTTGGCTTGAAACGTGGTGATCAGATTTTAGAAGTAAATGGACAGAGTTTTGAGCACGTGAGTCACGCCAGGGCTCTTGAAATCTTAAGGGGATCTACTCATCTTAGTATAACTGTTAAATCAAACTTACTTGGTATGTTACATTTTGTAGAAACAATAATTTGTGGATTATATTTCCTTTATGCGAGCAATGAATTACTGTTGTAGCGTTTAAAGAAATGCTTCAGATGCCAGATGACTCGCCGAGGCCGCGGGGAAGAGCAAACAAACCCGAAATTTCAAGAATACAAACAGATCCACGTGCAAGGTTGTCCACGCACGTGGACCCGATAACTCCAGGAAATCCACTGAATCCTTTAGTAGGCGGTGTTCCACTGTTAATACCTGATTCTAATGTTTCTCCTTGTAAAGATGCTAAAAAAGAGCATAAAGGATTCATGACGCTTGGACCGAAAAAGAGATTTCAAAAAGCTCTTATAAAAATGAATATACTGCCAAAGAATACTATTAAGTAAGTTAAAAATATATCTGTCATTTTCTTTTATTTTTTTCATTTTTTTTTCCTTTTTCTAATTCAAGAAAATATATTTTACATAGGAGTGATTCATTTTACAGTGATGGTGTACATGTAGACGATCCTCTCGCACCACCTCATACACCACCGGGAACAGGAGGACTTTCACAGACTACTAACCTTTATCATTCGAAAAGTAATCCTGACCTTACATCGTTATATTGTTATGACGACTTAAGGGCACCTGATTATCCAGAACACGTTTTGAAGGTTTACAAAGCCGATCAAACTTGTAAATATCTTCTTATTCACAAGGAAACAACGGCGCACGAGGTAGATATTTAAATCGTGGGAAACAATATGCACGATTAAAAGTTTCTGTATACTAATATATTATTTTAGGTGGTAATGCTAGCTCTCCAAGAATTTGGTATAACCGAAGGCAGTTCGAATTTCTCCTTAGCTGAAGTTAGCGTTGGAGAAGGAGGAATGATTAAACAACGCAGGTTACCTGATCAGTTGCAAAATCTTGCGGAAAGAATTGGCTTAAGTTCAAGGTATTATTTAAAAACTAATGGTATCTCGGAGACGTTCGTAGCAGATGAACAAGCGCCAGAACTTATACGCGAATCTCAGGTTCACTTCTTACAATTAAATGCCGTTGAAGTTGCAATTCAATTGACTTTACAAGATTTCAGTATATTCAGGTAAGTTGATAATACTTTTAGTTTCTTTGCGAGTTATTTTTTGCGAAATGGAAATATTGATTTGTGTGCTATTATTAGGCAAATAGAATCTACGGAATACGTGGATGATTTATTCGAATTGAAGAGTAGATATGGAGTGCCTATGCTCAGGCAGTTTGCAGAACTAGTCAACAGAGAAATGTTTTGGGTTGTGACAGAAGTTTGTTCTGAACACAATCTTGTTCGACGTAGTAAAATAATAAAACAATTTATAAAAATAGCCCGTGAGTTTTTATCCTCATCCATTGTTACATTTTTTGTTACACGAGTATCCTAATATCTTTTTGTTTGCTAAACAGGACAATGTAAAGAATGCAAAAATTTCAATTCCATGTTTGCGATTGTGTCTGGCTTGGGTCATGGGGCTGTCTCAAGATTAAGAGCCTCTTGGGAGAAACTGCCAAGTAAATATCAAAGGCTATTTAGTGACCTGCAAGAGTTAATGGACCCGAGCCGTAACATGAGCAAATACCGACAATTAGTAGCGTCTGAACAAACGCAACCTCCTATAGTAAGTTCTCATGTTACTTCTAACTATTAGTTACATACTTTGTTCTTTTTATTATGCAGTGGAATAACACGAAATGTTTCTATTTTTTTTTTTTTTTTTTTTTTTTTCAGATTCCATTTTATCCAGTAGTAAAGAAGGATTTAACATTCATACACCTTGGCAACGATTCCAGAGTGGAAGGTTTGGTAAATTTCGAAAAGCTGAGGATGATAGCGAAAGAAGTGAGAACGTTAACGAACATGTGTTCTTCACCCTACGATCTATCAATAATGTTAGAAAGAGGTGGCCAGCCACCTAGTTCTGCCATGGTTGCGTTAAATCAAATGACTACTGGAAATCAAGGTAATCTAACTTGAGTATGTAGAAACAGAACCAGCAATGTGATGATTCGTTTTTACTAACAGTGTTGCAATGTCCAGGAGGACAAACGGCAACAGTAAAAAGGCGGAAGAAGTCTACCGCTGCACCAAACCCGAAGAAAATGTTCGAAGAGGCTCAAATGGTTCGAAGAGTGAAAGCGTACCTTGCCAACATGAAAGTAATAACTGACGAGGAACGATTACATGCTTTGTCTGTGGAATGCGAGCCTCATGCAGGAACTGCCGCAGTAGCCGCAGCGGTACCTCTCAGTGCAAGCAGAGGAAGAAGGCATCCTTCGCCTACTTTGTCAACTACAAGTAGTGCTAGCAGCACCAGTGAAGGTAGAAAGAGTATACAAGGTAGGATATTTTTATCTTTCGTTTGAATTAATTATTATGTAATATTAATTATTATAAAATATTAACTATTGTGTATTTTCAGGTACAAAGTTTGGAGCTGCATCGCCACAAGCAGTACGGAAAATGTTAGCGCTTTCTGATCCCCACAAAACTCGTCCGTATCAACCGAAACATTGCCCACCAGCACTTCCAGTGCCTGGATTGGCATTGCATTCCAGCGGATTGGAGCCTAGTCCCGGTGCACCTAGGAGAGTAGGATCTGGTAGCCGAGTTCCTATGCATGAGAGATCCCATAGCGATACTCCTTCGAGTTTACCACCACCTGTCGATCTCAGCGCTGAAAGTAGTAGCGTAACCAGCTTGAGCAATCTTCAGCCGTTAAGAAAAACGTTGACCAGTGGTAAGTTGATTAATTTCGACACATAAAATGGTTCGAAGCGAGATGCTGTCGATCATCGTTTAACATACATTGTACACACACATACAAAACATATGTACACGTGAATACTTCAACAGTGTAAAGTTTTTTCTGTGTCTCTATACATATTGCTAGCTTTAGACGATGAATCATACGGTGCTTCTTTTACTTTTTATTTTGAACGTTGTTTCATTGCGACACACAAATACAGCAGACACATCTCGCGAAGTACCATTCAGTGCACCTTTTCATTGCTCGTGACCGTACACACTGGTCAGGTCTCGCAAATTCTAAAAAACTATCTCATTTTATATGCACGCTGCACAGCCGTTTACGCAATTCATAAATGTTCCATGTTTATATTTAGCTTATCCATTTTACACGCATCTTGTACGCCGATTACCGTAGCTCGCGCTTCTTTTCGATCAATATTATCGTCCCGTGTTATACACACCACGGTCCTGATCCCAGGGCGAAGCACGTCTAGCTTCAATTTAGATCACTCACCATGGGACATACGGACGCGTGAATCACATCCTCCAACGATTTAATCTCAATGCTATAGTCTATGTCTTTTTTAAATCACTTTTTATGAACAAATTTAAATAGACAGTAGTTTCAAATATTTCACTAAAATTTCTCTTAATACTTTCTTCAGTTTAAAAACTGACTGACAATTAATTGTATCGTAGGAAATATAAATATTGCTCCTGGAAATAATCTCCTTCTGATAAATATCATTTTCCAGGATCTAATATTTTTCCAATTTTCATTTTTTTTCTTTCTTTCGGTAAAGATAATAATATGGATCTTAATTTTGTTAGAAGTAGCTAGTAGTCGCTTACAGAAGGACGATCTCTGGTAGGCGTGCATCGAAAAACAAATGCTGTGCCAGCGCAACTTTTAATCGCGGTCAAGTCGACATTTTTGTAGGCGTCAAACTGACGTTTGTTGGCTCTGATTTTTTCAAGTGAGAAAGCGAGAGAGAAAGAGAAAGAAAGAGCGAACGAGTGATATACGGATTACACGCGTTCAATGAAACGCGATTAATATTTGTTAGATAATTAGCAGTTAGCGGGCGCATCGGGACGAGAAATGGGCTATAGAATGTGTAGTGATAGAAGTGTCTTGGGGACGTGTGCGTAGGTTCGGTGACGAGCAGTGACAGTGGTCACAGTACACAGCTGGACAGCCACAGCGGAAGCAGCGTAGAAGCTGGTGGTAGTCCACCGCCACCTCAAAGACGGCACTCCGCCATGCAAGGTACGTAAACTTGAACCAAAAGAGATCAAATAACTCCACAAGCTCGTGCTCATTACCTCTCTTGTTCCCTATTTTTGCCCGTTCCGTAGACCGTAGTATAGAAGGTAGAACCAAAGAAAGAATCTGGAGTGGTCCAACGAGATGAAGTTGCCTTTTCCATTTTTCTTTTTTTTTTTTTTTTAATTTATTTTATTTTGTACTTTTTACTTAAAACGTCGTCGTGTTATGGACGACCCGTGTATATCGTGTATGTCGTTGATTGACACAGTAACTGCGTGAAAGTTCGTTTCGTGATACGGTTGGGTGTTGAGTCTATGAGTCTCTGTTTTTCTTATTTTTCTGTTGTAATCGCAAAAGTGATCGTACAGAAAAAATATTTGTTCTTTTTTTCTAGTAGTGTGTGACGTATCGTTAGATATTTTTGGTAGTTAGTAAACAGAGAATGATTCGTTTTTTGAAAACGTGTGATACCTGTTGTACGTCTCTTGATGACTATATGAGTATCCTTCGTGTAATTATCACATCTGTTTCTCATTTTTTATTTTTTTTTCCTCTCTTTTTTTTTTTTTTGTTCTCGTTTGATACTAAAAGTAATCGAAATGTTTTCTCATTACAGTTTGCCGTTTCACACAGTCGTAGTCCGTTTACTCCTCCGAATCATTCGTTTCACTGTCCGGGTCACGATTAGATTCTAACGTTGAAAAGAAAACGTATGTCCCATGGCCACTCATCTTCATTCTCTCTCGTCTATAGTAGTTAAGAAAAAGATCTCCGTGCAATTTAAGCTACAGCATATATACGTTACATTATGTGCATATTACGTACATACACTCTTTTTACCGTACCTATCCGGTACTTTATTTATTTATCGTTTAGCCGAGCGTTGCGCCGATAACGTAGGTAAACGTGCTTTATAGCCGCTTCTATCCCGGGAGTTCCAATTGCTTTCAGTACATTTATCGCTTGAAGCTTTTTCACAGAGACTCGCTTCTTTACGCAGGGGCATTATTCACGCATACACGCATACATTGATATTTATATAACGACACATCGACCCAATTTTTGCGATCTTTCCACTCGCGGCACTCACTCTAGGAATCTTCCTTCAATGTTCAATGAGAGGGACGCCAACAAGCTTATATTTTATTTATTCTTTCGAATAAATATTGTATTATACTTTTTCTTAATTAAAAAAGATTTTTGCGATTTTTATCGCTCGTCACGTTTATCTACATCAAGAGAAAAAGATACACAAAGCAAAAATGAAATAGAGAAGGGGAAAAAGTACCACCAGATGTTAAACCGGTGTGTCATTGTACATTTTGTAAAGAAACATTTCGTATGTGGCCTGTGTGTGGTGCAGGGTCTGTTTTGAGAGGTGGTGCACCTCCGTTCCCTCACGCGGTAGCAGTGTTACCTCCGCTTCCTGCCAACCACAACCAGAATCACAACCACAATCATCATCATCACCACCACCACCACCACCACCATCACCACCAACATTATTACGATCATCACCATCACCAACCCCAAAATCCTCAAGGTGAGTCCGCGATTGTCGTCTTGCCTGTCTTGAGTTTCTCTCCTTGCAACTGGGCTGAATCTTCTCTCTCTTTTTTCATAGTACTCTCTGTTCGACTCTATTTATGATTGCGTTGCTTCCGGATCATCCGTAGTGTTATGCATGACGTAGTAAGATAGTATTAATTAATATATATCTGGTGAATGGATTATCTGTAGAATGACGAATAGAATATGAAACTCGACTAATCTTTTGAACATAGAAAAAAAGATGAGTAGACATTGGTAAATGGGAGTTCTGTACCAACCGGAAGCAACGCGTTAGGCTCGAGGCATTCATTGATAACGTATACAGCGATGCATCGGCTTAATCTGTATTAATCGCTTGCTCGAAGGGTTGGCGTGTGCACGCTAATAATCACGTGAGTATCGTTGCCTGCTCTACACATGTGTATGCAGGTTGTGCGTGCGTATAGAAAATGGTGTGCGTTGCATCGACAGTGTGTGACCGTTTTTATTGTGTTGTCGCGTTTCCTCAGGATTAACGGAGAACCGAGGCTTCTTTTCAGGGTATATATTAACTGGTTTTCTGTGCTTTCCTCTTCTTGGGTTCTGATCTAGCGGTGAATAACGAGCGTGTTGTACAGTTTCCTCGTATATGTATATAGCTCGTCTCTTTCGAGCTCCGTTCCGAACGAGCACGACGAGTCTCTTTTATCTTGTATTTTCTTTTTTTTTTTTTTTTCTTTTTCTTTTTAATCAAAGAATATGAATTCGTCCTGTTTTTATATTTGTTACAATGTATGCGATACATACATAAAAAGGGGACGAACTTAAGACGAGGACGCAATAAGGAGAGAAAGGATTCTTGAATACATAAATATATTACTGTACCGTATTATTTAGTCGCATCAGGTACAGTCAACTAGATGTTTCAAAAATTATAGAATCTACATTTTTTTAAATATCTTAATAAATATCGTTGTATTTAAAAAATTGTATATTCTACATTTTATTATTCCTCCAATATTTTAATGACACGGTATGTTTAAAAAATTATATTTCATTAAAAATAAATAACAATTATATTTGTATATGCAGTAAGAAATTTTCCACAGGCTTTAATTACTGTCAATCATTGAATCCTATACAATTGCAGAAATTGTTTCACTTTTTATTATAAGGAGTACTTCACCTTGTCTATTTCACGTATTTTTGCGCATTACATATATTTCTGTGAATTTTTGTATTCCCATGTTTCCGATAAATGCATAAAAATTATTAGCGACGTCCATAAAAAGTACCTACCACTTTTCATATTTTTCAAGTGTTCGTACGAGTCGTGTTCGTTCAGAATTGCAAATGGCGATGGATTACATGGCGGTAAAAAGGATAAGGGGAGAGAGCGGTTGTTGAACAGCAGAAGGAGATGCAGGGATGTGAGAGATCGAGAGAAAGAGAGTCGAGGGTTTTCAGGTACTACGGGATTAGGAGTAGGCGTGGGTCTTGGAGTACCGGCGGCGCTTCCCCCTCCAGGAGCTGGAACGACGATTATGACGACCATGACGACCATGACTACCATGACGTCGATGACGACGATGCGTCCAGGAATTGGTAGTACACAGTGCCGTCAACCGCCTGCTTACAAAGTTGCAGCGCAGATGGCAAGGTTGCACAGGCTTGGCCGTGCTCACAGCCACGAGGGTGTTACCTACAGGAACGACCATGAAGATGGTACAAAAGCAAACACAATCGCTAAACCTAAAATACAATCTACTCTACCTACCACAGTTTTTTTCTCTAGACGTATTATCATATATGTCTATACTCTTTACGAATTGATATACTTTTCCGTCCTCGAGGCTTGTTCTCCCTAACACTATCGATATCATAGCGATGGGATTGATATGGAATAAGTTATGGCGATCACAATTAGTCGTTAGTTTATTAGATTATGAAAATAGTTTTATAAATGATGTTAGATAGTGTGTTGGCTTTAGATAGAGTGATTTTCGAACATTGATATGAAATTATTGGAATGTGATATGAAATGATAAAAACTGCTGTTGCGGCAGAGGTATGCGTAACTTCCTTGTTAAGATTAAAATAGGATTCAGAGGAACGAATAAGGTTGTGCTTACGGAATGAATAATAGGGTAGAGTGAGCGGAATAGTAATTTTTTTTTTTTTTTTTAGAAGAATGAGAATTTTTGTAAATACTTGTACATAAAGAACTTTCGTGTATAGAGATCAGGATTCCTTTATGAAATGACTCTTAGAGTGTAAAGATATAAAAAGAGGTAAATGTATTTTTTTTAAATATATTACGCCCTTTAAGGGATACTAAGATATAAAGAGATGTGAAATGATAGCTTTAAAGTTTTCTTTAGATTTAAGATGTAATTTATAAACATGAGAAATGAGAAGATAAGTCTTAAATACTGTCGATAATATGAACATTTAAATTACGAGAGAAGCGAAAGAATCGAACAAGATTATCAAGGAATATTGATCAGTCCCACCATTGACTATCGATAATGCACGGAAAAAAGTGTTAATTACAGTCTTTAATTTTGTTCGCATTTCGCTTATTTGCAGCGTAATATTTTTTAAATTCATGGCTGCATTTTCGTTTTATCTTTTCAGACATGGTACATTTATATCAGTCTTTTATCGCGTAATTATTTGTCTTTCGTCGAATTCGAACTTCTTAATTAATTATTATTAATAATAAAATTTCATTAATACCATCCTTTTTCAATACGATGTGCGCGTTTACTCGTGCCACTGAAATTTCTTCAGAAATTATTAACTTTTAATTTTCTAAATCCAAATAAGATACATAATATCCTAAATGCGAGTAAACATTATAGCCTGTTATCATGTCTGAAAACTATCAAATGCACTCAAACTCAAATAAACTGTAATCGTTCAAATTGTTCGCGACTACCACACTTTGTTCGGTAACATTTTTCACCGTAACGATCAACGAATCCTACGTGACGTAGAATATCACGATGAATTCGATAACGATTACTTGTTCCAACTCTGAAACACTCGAATAGTAGCACAGAAAGCTCTAGTTCCTGCAAAATACCGTATAACATTATCGAACAGTCATGGAATCTTTTTTTGTCCAATGGATGAGTTATGCAATGAACACTAAGTACTTACACACCGTTCTCTATCTACCTTTAAGCTATTTCTATCGATTAAGTATTTACAATGTATGTATGAACACACGCACACACGCACACACGCACACACACACACACACACTCAAGTCTATGGACGATTCTCAATCGTCATTGTTTGTTATTCGATGTACATGTTAATTATTTATCTAATTTATCTTCTCATCGACGATCGCATCTGAACTTGTAAATAACGAACACATATCCGCATACGTTTCACTTGTACATTTTTAATGCAAAGTGCCTGTGTAACCACGCGTTTTCTGTGTGCATAACTTATAACTTCGTGTTTTATATTTTCCTTTCAGTACTTCGATTTTTTGTCTTTCTTTTTTACTGAAATTTATTTTAACCGTAGAATTATACAAACGCGTACTCACTGTGTTTATGCGTAATAGAAATCCTGCATTTCGATCAGCGAAAAATTCGTCGCATATTATAGCAAATTATAATTGTATCGATATGTTTTTCATGCACTCGCTGTTTTCCTTTTTTTTTTTTTTTTCTATTTTTTGGAAGCTTGTTGCAAGCAGATCGTACGATTTTCGATTGCGATACTTTATGTTTCATCTTTGCATATTGTATAGTTTCGTATTCCATCCTTCGTGTCGAGGCATGACAGCTTGCTTGCGTCCAATTTTCTTCTTCTTTTTTTTTTTTTTGTTCTTATTTGCACGTCACGTCACGTCACGTCACTCCACGATCCCTTTTGTTTCGACCGATTTGATTTCTTTCGATATACATAGAATTTGTTACATTTTACAGAGTCGCAATTTTATAGCTGGTTTCTTTAAAGGAATTCGACGATAATTCAATAGATGTATTCTTTGTTTCTCTTTTTCTACCAAGAGACTTGCTACTTTGGCGAACGTGACTTTACTCTTTAGTTCATTCGTAGAATGTATATTAGAATCTCTTATTTTATCTTCTTATTTGATTTATTTTCTATTTAAGTTTCTTCTCTTTTTGTGAATCGCGCTGTGCCCATTTTTTTTTTCGAAACTGTAGTTTCTGTACTGAAATCTGTTGCTATGCATTAGTAGCATTTTATTTTATGCATTCTTTAGCCGTCGACTAGTTGTTGGTAAGAGAATTATAGAATAATAGAGCTAGAAAAATAGATGAAAGAATTTGTAGTAACGTAACAAAGTGTATTTGAATTTCTAAGTTAGTAAATTAATATAGATTATTCTGTGTATAGGCAATTAGTTAGATCACTTTACATTGCTTCAATTCATAGTATTCGTAGTACATCTCTTTAGAAATTTAATAAATGAAAATCCAGAAATTACAGTTTCAGAAAAAAAAAAAAGTATAATACGAGTTTCAAGCAACTAGCATAAAAATTTGTCTTCTTTTTTACAATTATCATTATCACATTATACTTTGACATAGTATTAAATTACATCCTAACAGGAAAAACGTAACAAATTATAAACTCCAACATCGATTAAAAATTCTGAGAATATATAGATATCAGCGTGAAAATAGAAAAATTCAGCCAACGTAGACAAGTCACCCGAGCATATTCCATCGAAATATTACTTTATGATTCTAAAAAAAGCGAAGGAAATGATCATTAAAGGAAACGTTACAATCTTTCAGACGACGAAGACGCACAAGTATCAGCGGTTTAAAATGGTCCACGACGCCTGTAAAGAGTTCCCGGTCATCATTATGCTTCGGTTCCTCGACAGATCGTCATTTCCCGCGACCAGAAGAGGAACAATTTCGTCGTCGACTTACGTGCCACGTGTTGAATGACTTAAGAAAAGAATCGAAAACAATTTCTCGAACTTTGCACCCGCTTTCAAAGTCTCTCTGAATATATAAGACAAGAAATTTCTGAAGAATTTTGCTCCAATAACAACGGGGTGCATAGACGAAAAATGAAACTGATCGACGCACACGCACAGTGATTTCGATTCAGATATTTCGAGAGCCCTCGCACCAATTTAAGGAAATACTTTGGAGAAGAACGCGCATCGAGAAAGGGAAGAAGCGCTAGTCTTCCAGAATTATTAAGAAGAAAAAGAGCAGAATAACAAGATACAAGAAGAAGAGAATTCGAGAATCTCACCAACTGCGCCCGTCGGGATACTACGAGAGCACCGATCACGAAAGAAAAGGACATATATATATATATACACGAGGATATATGAAACATGTATTACAAGATCAAAGACAAGAAAAGACAAAACGAAGAACGACATAGAATACGTTTGTATCAGACTGATGATACGTTGTCCGATACAAAGGTGCCACGTCGAGTTTCACGTAGCGGCTACTCAGAGAGAGAAAGAGAGACTAGGCGCGAGAAATTACGAGAAAATAAGTAATAATTCTCTATAAATGTGTAATAAATCGAGTCCAAAGATGTTATATATACCGCGTAATCGTCGCAGGGAGTACGAATGACAGCGTGTCCTGTATTATATTACTTTTTAGGCTAACCCCCGAACGCCCAGAGTAGCTTAAGTATACGTCTTTTGGTGTACATAGCGTGTAGCGTTTAATGTAGCATATAATTCAGCAAGAATGATGTATGCGTGAATGTGTTTATTGCATGTACGCGTGTTTGGCCGAGAGATAGGAAATTCAGTGTGCAAAAAAGCGAATCAAACCAGATACATATGCAAATTTAACGTTTGCCGTTCGTCTTCTTCTTCTTTTTCTTTTATATTTTTTTTCTTTTTTTTTTTTTTTTTAACATATCCTTCTCCGATGTCTATCGAATGTGGTTTCGATTGTATCGTATACAGTCTCTGTCGATGCTCAGATTTTTATAATTTCGATAATTTCAAGCTACGTATTATTTGTGTTTTTACATTTTTTTTTTTTTAAAGACAGATAATTGTGACAAGCTTTCGAGTAATCATTCATTTTTATTTTTTCGCTTGTTGTATACAGTATGAATGTTATTCGCGTGTCACGAAAGCAGAAATTTATCGTATCGATGGCGTTTAAGGGGAAACCTGATTTTACGGCTTCGATGTGTATGTGTACGGAGTTTTATCGTTGACGCGATCATAAGTACAAAGTATTTTTCGAGGGACTAACGAGAAAAAGCGAGTCTGTTGCGAGAGGGTGTGTTGTACGAAGATGTATATGCGTATCGTTCCTGGGCTTTTGAAATTCATTTTTAAAGCGTTTATCCGCGATGTACGAGTATGCTTATAGCGCTCGTAGCGTTGTTCCAGCGTTTAATATTATCTAGCGCGAGTGCAGGTTCAATAGGAACGCGAGAAAGAAAGAAGAATCAATCGAGAGTAAAAATTACAAGTAAAAAGAACGTGCTTGAGGAGTTTGGATGATAGAAAGGGAGAGAAAGCGAGAGAGCGAATGCGAGTCTGAACGAAAGAAAAAGAGGAAACAAATATAACAACAAGGTATTAAGCGTTTCAGGAAAGAAATTGACAGAGGATATAATAATCGATATGCATCGCGTATGCTCAACTTATTTTTACCGAGGTAATTAATTATTAATCGAAAACGAATTTTAGATCTGCTGTAACTTATATTTCTCGACCTTCTCGAATTCGATCTATCGTTATCGAAGAATAATATTACGGAGCACCGAAGCGCATTCGTCGATAACTAATATTTTCCGAAATTTTATCAGTATCACGGTACTTTTAGTTTTATATATAAAAAAAAAAACAAATATATATTATAAATATATAAATATATCTATATGTATAATCCGCGCCGTGCGAGAAGAGCGTATTAAAACGAAAGAGAACGAAGCAGCAAGACCGCCTCTTTCAAAGCCTCTGTCTCAGGGGAAGAGAGAAGAAATAGATTCCCAAAAGCGAAAGAGAAGACCGTTAAAAGATAAATATCATCGCGTATCTCGTCGACAGGCCGAGACAAACAATTGTTATATCGATAATTCGCCAAGACAACTAAATATTCGAGTTAAAATACCAGTGATTTGTGCAAACAAAAAATTCTGCGATCTAAAAAATTCGTTCTTGCGCAAGGCTCGACAACTATCTATGTCGATGATAACGAATATACGAAAACGCGGTTGTATTAGGGCAGAGAGGGCCTAATTTCGAAGGCATCTCCTTTCGCGATGAACGATCTGCCAAAATGCGCGTGCAAAAGCGAGCAGCAGTCTCGAGGATTAACACGGTGCTTCCTTTTTTTTTTCTCTCTCTTTTCTCTCTATCGAGCTCTGAAACGCTCGAAATTCTTGGAAAAATTCTTGACAAAAGTTAATTCTTGAGGTTTTCGAGCGTGTCGTATATCGACATTCCACGTTGTTGCGTCCCATCGTGAATCGTACCCGACACAAATACTTCCCATACGCGACAGACTATTCTCAATGTGTTAATATTCAGCAGACCCGTTTTGGAAAACACGAAAGACACTAGCAGATTGTTGAACACCGTGCTGATCCTCGCCACGTTCGATCCGCGCGAACAAATCAAGTCGAATCATAGGACGATCGATAAATCCATGTTAGTCGCCGGGTTTCGCGCGGATCCTGCGGCAACGGTAACATTTACTTCATATTCATATTAATATCTCTTTGTACATATCCTTTAATGACTTTTAAATATTATTAATTAATCGAACGTTCTCGAAGGAAGTGTTTGATAATGGCGAGCGTTGTGTCCAGCAGCATTTAAAATATCGATCAGAAGGTTCTTCGTAACTCGAGCGTAGAAGGAACAAACGAACGAAACAGGCAGGAAAACGATGCTATTTCCGTTCCCATTTCTTTCTCATCCGAGCTTTTTATCGTAAGATCGATCATCTTTTGTGTTTTGTTTTACAAACTATTCCCCGAAACGATCTTCCTGCTCGTGAATTTTCCTTTCCCCTGTTCGTTTTTCTTTTTGCATCTTTGGCGGTTCAAGGATACGCGGTTCATTCCAAGGAGCATTTACGCCTCACCGATTATTTCAATTTTCGCGATTTCGTCTCTCATTATCAATTTTTCAATTTGCGCTTCATTTCCCCGCGAAATTCAAATTTAACAAATCGACGAATGAAATCGGCAAATTACTAACGATGACGTTTGTCATATTACGTAACGTAATTCGATTAAAACAGCGTTCTTATTAAATTTGAAAATGAATCGAACTTCGTGGTATGAGATGGAAGCGAGATAAGCGAAAAAGTTGTAAGAAATGAGCGAAATCGTTCGAACGAGAATAATACGATGAGCCACAGGCGATTATCAAGTTTTCACTAGTCTTGAATTGCCGAAGCTCGAGTTCTCCTTCTTCCTTTAATTTTAAACGAAACGATCCACCTTGTCGTAGAGTCTGTGTAATGCGCGCATGCTAGTATGTTTATGGAGAAACAAAGAGAGAGAGAGAGAGAGAGAGAAAGAGTAAGAGCGAGAGTGTCAAAACATGTAGAAAAAGCCTTTAAACCGTCTTCTTCCACGAGCTCTGCCCTCCTTTTACCCCTCGATGACTTCTTTTACTTTTTATTTAATGCCCCTTGCCCTTCCCCGTTCTCTTCTGTTGTTTTTAATTATTTATATTAACTCGAGAATGGAGCGACTGCGCGTCGCGGTCGGCAGTACGAGCAACAAGGAAAACAGAGAAAAAAAGATGCGACCTTTTGTATTTAATTTGTTTAATAAAAAAATCATGGATCATAGTACAACAGCCCCGAGTGCGTTTTTGGTTTCGTGGATGGAAATCAAAGCTCTTTCCTCGTTTATTTCTTTTCGTCTTCATTTTTTAATCCGAACACGCGTCGAAATGCCTTTAATCCTTCATTTAGTCCTCTGATCCGTTGTTCAGTTCCTCGCGGCGAATACAACCGAGGATAAAACGAAAACTAACCCTTAGAAGCTGTTGTTCGAGAAAATCACGTTGATACTATCGTGAATGAAATTTCACCTCCGCTTCCAGACATTTTTGCTTATTTTCATAAATGACAAAGCGAAGCAAATGCGATTGACGGGGTCGCAGCAATAATTTCAATTATATTCGTTGGAAGAAAGAGTAAACCATAGGTTTCATACTCGAGTGTCTCTCATATTCGCAAATATAAAAGTTTATAGCTAGGAATGCTAGTCGATTGTGAATTTATAGCGCGTTTCAAAAAATTAACTTCCGTTGGTTTACTCAAATTTACTCAAAACTCTGAGTAACGTTGAATATAACGTACGATTAATAATATATCACGAAGAAACAAAATTTGTACACGAAAGTGAAATTTCGCTCATGGTAGCCTTTAAGGGTTAAGAACGGGACAAAACAAGTACAAAAGAAACGATAGAGAAATAATAAGCGAACAACCAAATTAAAAGAGCGAAAAGGAAAGGAGAAGATTAGAGGAGCAAAAGAAAGGAAGTTGGAGTAGAAAAGTGAGAAAAGTCTTTCGTCATCGAATGGCTCATCTAATATGGCTTTTTGTAGATAATAAGAGGCGCGTGAAACGCGCCAATCCTTCCGCGATTTTTCACTTGTTTTCCTCTTTCGACCGATCTCTGTGTACGGTATATATTTATTCACGAAAACGACCGTGCAAAATCGAGAGAAAGCATCGAATTTTTCCATGAACGCCACTGAGTTTCGGTTTAGAAGCTTATTTCGACGTGAACGAGAGGATGTTGAACCAAATTTCCACGATGTACGGTCGAGGCACACGCGCAACTAGCGAGGCGACGACCACTGTAATCGTTTCGATTCTTTGCTCTATAAGGTGAAAGCGTTTTAACTCTTTATTTGGCGACTGATCGAAACGATCGAGGATAATTTGGTTAACTATCGAGCAAATCGCTTAACAAAGTTTATTGCTTGTTTTATGTTTGGTACTATTTTAAAAATAAAATGTGATTTCTCAGTGTCCAGTTAAAAAGAGTTCTTGTTTATTTTATGGATATTTAGTAGTTTCTTGGTATCAGGCTGAGACAACAATTTAATTAAGCCTTTATCAAACGTCTTATTTGTATATTTAGCTATCATTTTGTATGCTTATTGCTGGAACAATGTGTATGTAATTTTTATGGACACACATTGTTTTAAGGAAATCACCGAAGAAATTGAATCAAAATGGAAATTCGTTTCATTTGTTAGATATAGTAATGAGTATTTTACTTTCAATATTTTATATATTTTTTCAGAAATACATCGATATTCGTTATTTAAATACATTGTTATTTCGCTATCATTGAATCATCGTTGTATAATTCATTTATGGTAATTCTTAATTTCTTCGTCAAAGCGGAGAGGCAAAGAAAAAATGAGACTTTTGGGTTGATTTTCGGGAGACTATTTGATTTCATATATATTCATTATCGTACGTAGTTTCTAATTGAAAGTGAAAAAAAAAAAAAAAAAAAAAAGAAAAATAACAAAAGGTGAAGAAAAACGGGGTACAAAGTTACGATTTATTGTAGCTCTTTGAGTGTCTCGTACTTCTTACGAAATATATCTAAAATTCAGAAACGAAGAAACGAAGGTTGTGTATTTTTATTAGAAAGAGAAACGAATGGAGAAAAGAATGGAACGGTGGCCAAATAAAGAGTTAGAAGATCGTATTTTTATAAGGTTTGTTACGAAATAGAACGATAAGCTGGAAATATCGAAGGTCAATGAGAGGGTACCGTATATAAAAGGAGAATCCGTGGGAACGAAACTGGTGGTGATACTACTGCTACTATTTTGTACGATATGATGTTTTTGTATATCTGTCTACCGTATGTATAGGAACGAAGTCTACCGATTATTAAAATAGATGGTTCAAATTGTATCGAACACGTATTAAACGATTTGTAGCGCGATGGACACAAAACTCCAGCTGTATTTACGATGAGTCACACATAGATGTTGTTCCCATTAATGTACACCTGTAAAATCCCTATCGAACAATATACGAGCTACTAAAGGATTGGTAAAGGCTACTTTGTAATTCATTCACGTGCGACGTCTCTTTGATTAAATATTAAAATAATAAACATTAATTGGAATTATTAAATCTTCTTATTTTTATAAAATAGCAATTTTCATTCCAAGTCTGAGAATCTTCTTTATACGTATGGTTGCTCCGATTTTGCTGGATCTTTACTTTGCATCTATTAGACTTTACTTTCAATTATCAGATTTGTACCTTTTAGATATCAGACTTTGTTCGTGGAAAAGGACACTTTGTATCTTTAGTATCGAACAAAATTGAAATTATCGCAACCTCCTAACAAATGGAGCTATTAGATCTTATTTATATTAGTTTTAATTATCAGATTTTGTTCGTGGAAAAGGACACTTTGTATCTTTAGTATCGAACAAAATTGAAATTATCGCAACCTCCTAACAAACGGAGCTATTAGATCTTATTTATATTAGTTTTAATTGTCAGATTTTGTTCGTGGAAAAGGACACTTTGTATCTTTACTATCGAACAAAATTGAAATTATCGCAACCTCCTAACAACTGGAGCTATTAGATCTTATTTATATTAGTTTTAATTGTCAGATTTTGTTCGTGGAAAAGGACACTTTGTATCTTTAGTATCGAACAAAATTGAAATTATCGCAACCTCCTAACAAATGGAGCTATTAGATCTTATTTATATTAGTTTTAATTGTCAGATTTTGTTCGTGGAAAAGGACACTTTGTATCTTTAGTATCGAACAAAATTGAAATTATCGCAACCTCCTAACAAATGGAGCTATTAGATCTTATTTATATTAGTTTTAATTGTCAGATTTTGTTTGTGGAAAAGGACACTTTGTATCTTTAGTATCGAACAAAATTGAAATTATCCCAGCCTTCTAAAGATGTAGCTAAATCTAATTTATAGCGGTACAGAACCTTTCTCTACATCCGATATATTCATAAAAATTTATAGTTGAATCTTTGCCTGATTTTACCCGAATAATTAACGTCGATGGTTATATGTTACGTTATTCAAATCGTTGTAGTTGGTTTGATTAGATTCTACGGTTGCAAAATGCAAAATTGCAGGTTGTTTCCAGGATCGACACGTGGCACCGACGACCACCTGTTGCTTTAGGCAGGAACCAACTGACAGCAAAGGGTTAGCGAAGTCAGCTGTGCGTAAAATTGCGACTCGAATGCATCGTCTTTGAAATGTTTCTTCCTTTGTAGAACATTGGTTCTACAACAGCAAGCATGTGAACGTTACGAATCGATGCTTCACAGAGTTATATCGAATCCTTCAGAAAATTAACACGAAGATAATTTTAAAAGCGATCTTTAAAGAGATTTTTCGACAAACTTTGTAGAGTTCTAATCTCTTTGTCCTAATACGAAATTAAGTAACAAATTTGTTAGTGAAGTTTTACTCGAAACGCAAAAATACGTTCAATTTTCTGTATCAGAAGATTGATTATAAAATTCTAGTCAACAAATAGTTGTTGGGATTATCGTAATGCGGAGATTACGATTGATACTATTTTATAAATTGTACAATGTTTTGTACATGTTTCTTCGCTTATAAAATCTGTGAAACATCGATTACTTGATAAAACAGTAATTCCAGTAGATAAGATTATTATTTGCCTACTTTGTTTCCAGCCGACTAAGTTTTATGCGAAACTGCTTGGTGCTCGCTACAATGTTATTAAAATTACATTTTACAAGAAGTATGCTACATAATTGAGCTGTCCTAAAGTTATACCTTTAATCAACTCCATAAACTACAGAGAAGACAAAAATAGGGATATTACAAACATTATTGCATTTATAATTTGCTCTACGATTTAAGATTAATATAAATAATTATGTTCTTAAGATAACTACAATCATAGAAGTAAGTTCTGTCATTTGTCATTTTGTCCAAAGTTATTTGTTTTATTATTTTTCTAAAAGTCGAACAGTAATTATCCAACTGAGTAATGAAATTGAAAATTTTATAAAACCAAAGTTGATTACTTTTTTCCCCAAGAGGTTTAGCCGTAATTAAAGTGATGTAATACGTATAACTATGTTTTTATCTCAGAAAGAGCGAACATCAATTTTGCTAGACTCGTGCGTGACTTTAACAATCGTAAAAAGAAGACTACGAAAGTTAGTTCAGTTAGGTCAGTAGTTGTTTGGTGTTGCCAGCTAAGAAGTGATATTTTAAATAGTAAACAATTACTCGAATCATTTTTTATTAAAAATTTCTAGACTTTATTTTCACTTGAAATAATATTCGTTAAATCGGTGTTCTCAGATAATCGTTAAGTTTCGTCCGGTCTATTGAAATTCAAGCATTCACAGTTTACTATTCCAGACGTATATATTTTCATAAACGTAACTGTAAAAACCGGCCTCTAAGTCAAGCTTTCAACATCGTGATGTTCTTTAACCGTTTTAGCAGCGCGCAGATAATTAATGATTTCCATTTTCAGAATCGGTTCAGACGCGCAATTTCCAGACGAAACAGTATCATGGAAATAGAGCGTGGCTTTAGTACATATAGTATTATTTAAAAAAAATGTATCTTCGTTCAATCTCCGTTATATCTCCGCTCTCTTCTCAGTGACTTTCAAATTAACCGGCAATTAAATTTATTAACGCATCATCTCGATTATGTAATACCTGTTGCGAAAAATATAATACTTAGTATAAAGACGTAACAGGTGATGGACGTTTAAAATTGCGAGAAACGTAATACTTAATAAAGACGTAACAGTTGATGGATGTTTGAAATTCCATTCGAAGAAATAATTTTAATAGCGCGTGATCTTACGATACCATTCAGAATGAAATATTTTTCATATCGTTCGCTATTATTTGCGATATCTTATTAACAACGAATATCTTTTTAAACGTAACACTTTCTTTTTTACTCTCGACATTAACATTGCACTAATTACAGATAAGCGTTGCACAGATAATTTGAAATACACATGGGGGTTAAAAAATATGTGGGCGATATTTGTAGGGGCGCCTCCCAGACTTCAAGCTAGGCAAAGAAACGTCACGCACGAAAATGTAGATTACAGTTTATTTTTCAAGTTACGAAGTATCTGACGCGTTATGCTATACACGAAATATTATTATAAATCTTACGAAGAGGAAGAGTATTCCCAATATACGGGCACAACCACTAGGATTTTCGTTCAAAAATTCATGAAAAAAAAAAAAGAAAAAGCGTGGAAATATGGAACGAGGTCGATTGCAATTTCTTGATCGCGTGACACGAGGTCATCTTTTTCGCTCGCGTTATACGAGAGTGATCGGAATTTTGTTGATCGCGATATATTGGACGGTAGCTGGAATCCTTTGGTCGCATTATACAAAGACGATTTGATCTGTCTGTTTGATCGTCGCGTACGAGTACGTACTGTACTTAATCCGATCTATAATCGGGATCCTGATGCCGATTCCCGGAGAACAGAGATCTGTCGCGTTCACCTACGTCTCCCCTCCCCGCGTGCTTTTTGCACTACACTCTACCTCCTACCATCGTTTCGCCATTTCCCTCTCTCCGTCGAGTTGATGCACGATGCAGGGGAGAAAGACACGCCGCCTTCTGACCGGCTCGTAGTTGCTCGAAAACCTCTCTTACCTGCGCCGTGCGCTCGGTTTTATCCTTCGACACGTTTCCGATCGGTCTCGTTGTCGCGTGCCCTGTCCGTATCTACCGCGCGAACCCTGACCTTCCGCCATTTTGGTCGCGCCGCCGCTTCCGGCTCGTCGCCAAACCCTCGGCCGCCGTTCTTACCGATCGAGCGATATCGCGGCCCCCAATCGATCGAACTTGGCCGGGAAACATGTTCGAAAACGCGCGGTCCGCGCGCTTCTACGTCGACTCGATCCTCGTTCGCGCGATGTTTTGATCTATCCTCCATCCTCCCTTCGGAGGATATCGCGATAATCCACGAGACTCGTCGATAGCAAATAGATCGAAAAATCAAATTGCAATCGTTGGAGGATCGTTGCTGGAAATTTGTACTCTGGCAAAAGTCTGGATAAAATTGTAAAGATCGAAGGACTCTCGTTGTGCGTGTATGTGTGATTGTTGTTATTACGCGGTAAGGAGAAATCGAGAAGTGTGTTTGTGGGGGGTTGTTTGGTGTTTAGGAGCGTGGTTGATACCGCGACGAAGTGAGCAGAGACATCAATCGTGCTTGCAGGGTTGAGTAGGATTTCTAAGGGATTCTTCTTCGTAAGAGAAGAGAACTATCGGTTGCGAAGACTCGGCGATCGTCCGAGAATTCAACAGAACTTTCCTACGCGTGTAAGATCGTTGAATAAAACAATTTGCGGAATCAGTAACAGGAAGAAACGGTACAAGAAGCTTAGAAAGTTTCTTACCTTCAACGAAGCTAACAAAGTACTTTTAAAAGAGTCTTTCTATATTATCTGCAAACATTAAAAAATCTTCGCGGTCAACCGTTACGTTATCAGAGAGGAACAGATACAGTCGTAGAACCAATAGGAAGCAAATCCAATTACGATACCTTTGTACAATTAAGAAACAATTGCGTTTAATGCAACGAGACAAATGTTCCATCGATCATAACACGTCTTTGCCTCCAATCAAGGAGTACCAAGCACTTTCTAGGAAGACCCAGTAGCCGATTCAACGCCGCAGAGTCCAACTTGGACATCTAGAAGTTGGATGGCCAAGTTTGGACGCCTCGACGAATCCGTTTCTAGTTGAAGCAGCCTCGAAAGCGTAATTCCAACGACTATTGACTAGTCTGTCGTTTCACGACAACAGTATCGTCACGAATCTCATGCACAAAGACCTAACCGCGAGAAAATCGATCGGAAATTCAAATAGCCGATCAATGTTCGACGAGACCTGGCTCTAAATAAATTGCAAACTTTCGATCGGGTATCTGTTCGTTAAGACTCGTGCAACGAAGGGAGTCGTCGAAAGGACTGATCAACAGGTTGCTGATCTAGATAGAGCTACGCCACGGGATTGTTGGTTAACTTCCTCTCGAGAGGAAGTCCAAGGAACTCGAGATCGAGAGTTCTATCTTCTTGCACGAGAGTTCCTTGTCTCTTGCTGTCCGATCGAGAGGAAAACGAGGCCTGGTACCACAGAAGGATTAGATTGGCAAGTTGCCGGGTGATAATCCAAGTATTGCGGCTTCTAAGGATGGAAATTTGGCGGAGACGAAGTTTGGACGAACACGTGCAGTGAAAGGTTAAATCGTTCGCCGTGAAGTTTCACAGTGCATCGTAGGAAGGAATTTTAGCGTGATTGATCGGTAATTATTTTTTTTTTGTCGTAGCGACGACGAATAAAGTGTCTTAAACTGGAGCTTAGGAAATTTTAGCCATCGATAACTTTTTTCTCCGCGAGAATCGAAGTGTTTTGTACTCTTGAAAAATTAAAAAAATATTCCGAATGAAAAATAGCTTCAGATCAGTCGATAA
Source organism: Bombus fervidus (assembly GCF_041682495.2). Classification (NCBI taxonomy): domain Eukaryota; kingdom Metazoa; phylum Arthropoda; class Insecta; order Hymenoptera; family Apidae; genus Bombus; species Bombus fervidus. The sequence goes on from NC_091524.1 coordinate 12,472,775, forward strand.
CTGTTTCCTCCTATGAGGACGAGCAAAGTGTTTTGGTCTTGGGATTAGGAAATCGAGATCGGGAAATGTTCTAAATGAAAAGTAAATTAATCGATAATAGTTAGATTTTTTTTTTTTTTTTAGAAAAGATACGGCGATCATTAGAGTAGAAAAGAAAGAATTAGGTTAGCGAGGGAATTGAGATAACCAGGCGAGAAAACCGGTTTGAAAAGTGTCGTATCGAGGATCGTAGTGTAAAATCGTGGAATAAATCACCGGCTTAGTTTGTTCAAAGCCTATTCAGACGCAACCTGATAATAAGCCGTATTGACATTTCGAAGATAACGAATAATATATCGTTGATACGATAAAGAGGAGTCGATTTATAGAAAAATATAGCAACAACGGGTTCGATTTAAAGCTCCGGGATTGAATTAAATTTTCATGAACCGATAGATAATCGCCGTTTCGATATAATATTTATTGTTTTTTTAAATCAGAAATCCTTATTTCAGTGATCGTGCTTCGACGAAACGTTTCCTTTCTTCGGATCATTTTATTCAATGGACATCGTACAGTACGAAGCGAAGCTTTTCACAATGGAAATAAGATTCCAATCGCAACATTGTTAGTAGAAACATATTTCTTCCATTAATCAAAGATCGAATCAAAAGAGGAGTTCGTTGATCAAAAGTGTAATAAAATCGAGTGAAATATCGTATCGGGAAGTTAAACCGCAATCGCGAAACTTCCACTTCAATCGAGTCTAACGAACTCGAACAACTTCTGGAATTAAGGGCTGCAACATCGTTGAAGATTAAACTCGAAGGCCACGAATTTATTGTTCCCAAGGAATACCACGAGCTTTCTCGTAAAATAAGGAACTCGAGATTATTGAAGATAATAAAGGAAGGAATTTTAAGACTTCGTAAAAGTATACTCCGTTGTAATCAGGATTAAATACAGCTTCGTTATACATACTTTCTACCCGCGTAGAATCATCGCAATCAATTATAAATTTTTCTAATTTGCTAACTCACTTTTCCTACCGAAGGATTCTCGTTAATTTGTATAATATTCTCGTTGTTCGTGCAAACAAATTTTTCGAAATAGAATTTTGCAAATTTTCAGAAGTTATTTGTTTAATTATTACTTTTCGAAACGAAAGGGTTTCTCCAATTAAGAGTAATCCGTTAAAATTAAAACTTCATTGAAAGCGAGTGCGCGTACTGGTCATTGATTTAAGCGCAAGACAATTATACTAAACTACAATGCAAGGGTAGCTTGCGAAGATTATACATTTTTTTTTTCGCAATAGAAGAAAGAAAGAAGAAAGTAGAAGGTGAAGAAAGATCAAAGATTTAATAGATCGACGAAAGAAAGGCAGAAAAGTGTGGAAGTTCGGAGAACTTTGTTAACGCTACAGCGGTGAATTACGAAAACTTGCTAGTACTTTGGAAAAGCTAGGTAAGCAAGTTGAGGAAGTTTATGGAACTTCACGAAAGGCACAGAAGCGTGTTAACGATTCTCAGAGAATTTCACAAAAGCTATAGAGATAAGTTAAGGAAGCTTACTGTAATCTGTAAAAGATTAAGGGAGCAAGCAAGAAAAGTATGCGATATATTGTCGTAAAATGTTTCAAAGATTACGAAAGTAAATTGTAGTACTCTACAAAAGCTCCAAAAGTAAATTAAGAAAGTCTTAAAACGTATGAAAATTTATAAAAGTGTACTAGGAACTGCCAGAGAATTACGTTTATGTCGAAGAAGAAGCAAATCGAGGAAGCCTACGTTATTCTGAGAAAGCAACAAGAAAATCAAGTTAAAGAGACTACTTTGTGAAAGCTATAGAAAATTCTTAAAGAGTTGCACAATCTAGGAAATGTTCGCGAAAGTTTGCAAAATCTACTGCTACGAGTGAACAATACAAACAAGATTAAAAACCTTCGCACGATTCTACAATATCTACAAAGGTGAACTATAAGAGTTCACGAACGTCCGCGTGCACAATTATACAAACTTTACGAAACCAACGAACGAAAGCTCACAGCGTCTTACAGAATATTGCCAGAACCAACCTATAAGAAGCTTGCAAATCGTATATAAGCTTCATAAGCAAAAAAGGAATTGACTATGAAATCGCGTTAAAAGATCGATCTAGCACTCTGATCCAACGTAATAATCTTCTTGACCAACTAAAAGCAAAGTGTTTAACTACGATCGAATGTGAGTGCCCTGTGCGAGTTCCTAGAACCCAGCTATAAGAAGCTTGCAAACCTTAGGGAAGCAAGAAAGCCAATAACGGAACATCGACGAAACTGGCTATCGATCCACGTTAAAAAAGGTCGATCTGCTAACCAAATCCAACGAAATAATCTACTTAATTAATTAGAAACAAAGCGTTTGGCTATAATCGAAAGTGAGTGCCCTGACCCTGCAACCGACTGAGAACTTTCGTCGATTGTCTTGCCGAAGATCTACCGGTCGCGTGATTCATCGAGGCCACCGGTTGAGCAGGTCAGGGACGCGAGTTCTGCGGCTTCAGGCCGGTGCACATCCAACCTGGATTTCTACGCGATTTAACGCGCGTCAGGCTTCGGGGACGCTGTGAGCGTGTCGGCGTGCAGACGGCCCGGCATTATCTCTGCAACGCGACGATAAAGTTCCGCACGAGGGACACGATAAAAGCACGCGGGTTCTGCTTGATTAATCGCGCGTCTCTATTCACCGATTCTGCTTTCGTTGGGACAATCCGTGCTGGACCGAGCGCAACGAAATATAGCGAGGACGTTGCTCGGGGTTGGAAAGTGAGAATAATAAATACAGGAGGTGTATCTTCCGATGGCAGGTGAATTGTGAAGTGAAACGTGGAATTGGAGGAAGTGGAAAGCAGTTGGGATTGGAGAAACTGCAAAGTGGTGAGTAATCTGCGGATCCTTGAGATCTTTGGTGATTTTGCACAGTTACGGAGAATTTATTAGGGCTGTTGCTTCGGTCATTAATCGTTCTGCTCTTCTTACTTCTTTTTTCGAACGTTTTATTCGTAAAATGTGTGGAGTGTACAGAGAAAGTAGTGAAATAATATTGGATATCAAATTGAATATTTAGTAATTATTTAATTTAATAGTATCTATAAAAATATAATACTGTGTGTCATACGGACCAGAGGAAAACTACAGGATTAAGTAGAGTTCTGGGACGTATATTTTTTAAATACATTTTTAACAAAACTTTAGGTCATGTTATTTAACGTTAAAGTATGATACGCAGAGTAGACTTGAGAATATAAGAAAATTTCATACTTTGCACATTCAAGTACTTTCGAGCTATTTCATTTGTACAATCAAATTATTAGAGCCGAGGCTTTTCGCAAGCACTGCAGCTGCTTTTATCAGGAAATACAATTTCCAGATATTGTTACTCGATTATGACTACGAGTCATTCTATTATTACGGAAGATATTCCGAACTCGTGGGGAATTCAAGGCGGATAGAAATACAAATATTATCATATCACTTATACAGTAATAGATCTTTTTTTATTGAGATTTATTAATTTAAAGAATTAGATTAAAAAGTGGAAGGTCGTAGCTATAAGAATTTGTACGAATTTGTCTTTACGATCATGAAACGGGTGCTGCGACGATTAATGGATACAGAAGAACCATCTTAAGAATTACGTCTCTCCTTTCGCGCTCTCGTCGATATTTAACGAATGATCGGTGATTAAAAAAAGGTTAATAAGCACGCTGCAAGTCGATCGAGATATACGACAAGGATTCAGAGAATCGTAGCGAATCGTTGGAAGAGCGGCGCCATTCTGGCGAACGAAAACGAAGAAAGGAACGTAATCAGCGTCGTAGGAAGTGCAAGATTATCGATACCCCTCGTGAAAATAAGAAACCTCTTGTCGTTGATCGACTGTACCAGCGTGCCGTGGTTTGTTCGAAGATTAACTCGGCAATTAAGCCAACGTGCCCACTTGTTTCTCTGTTTTTCGTAGTTCGATCGCGTCTTCGATTAACAATCAGGGGAGTGGCGCGAGAACGCGTCCATTTTTATGGACGAGTATGACCTCGATTGCGAGCATCGTGGTCTGGATCGGTTTCAAGTGGAGAGGTATCGTCGTGAATGGTGTTGTTTGTGGTTTCGCCGGCAGAAGAATCGGATGTACACGGTCGTTCAAAAGTTCTTCCATAGCTACTCGTTTCTTACAAGATACGATTTAATCGCGAAATTGACTGATTAAGGATCGATGTCTTCGTGCGATAATCTTTTCTATTTCTATTTCTATTTGCACGAATTCTGTTCGTTAACGTTGTTAATACATACGTTGTACAAATTGTTTCAATTGTTTCAAAATTGCAGAGCTACGTATACGTATCTGAATTTTTGCACGAGAGATATGCCATAAAAATGATTTTTTACACGACAAACTACTAATGTAATCTTTTAAAAGAACTTGGATCAACTTATACTATCGAAGCTACAGAGGAATTCCAAAGATTTGTTTCGCATTACTTTCGTCAATACCTGTTCGTCCGAATCCAGTTTCAACTTCAATTCAATTTCAGATTAGAAAATTCCAGCCATACAGGTCTTCGACTTTGCGAGTCATAGTTTTAAGACTTTCATCGAGAAACGCGATTCACCTTCGTTCCCATATTTGCCTTCTTTAAACTTTCGTGTCATTCAAACAACTTTTAACCCTTTCACCGTCGATTAAAAAATAACGATATCGACGAAACTTAACAAATATCGTCTCCTATATATGTATCGCGTATTTACGTTTAAGACGTAGATCTCACAGCGGATTGTACAGTAAATTTTAAAAGAAGGATACCCAATTGTTCGTCGTAATAATTATAAGCCTTGATAGTTTGTATTTCTCGGACGTACGACAGGTTCTACGGTGAAAGCGTTCAAGTATTTGAACGAGTGTTCCTCTGTGGTAAACGACAGCAGACAGTAAGGCACCGAGCATATATAGTATACCATAACACGACTCGCCAATAAGGCTTTACACGGTGCGATATAACTGATGGATGAGCGTTGATTGCTCAGCCAGAGTTTATTAACTTCTCCCCGCAACTTCGTTAAAACGGTATCCGCGCAATTAAGCTTCTTGGTCGAAGGCGAGAAAATGGTGCTCGCGAGCCTTTCCACGCCAGACTTTCCCCTCTTTTTCCGGCTATTTCTTTTCCCCCCTCGTTGTCGAAGAAGAAGAAGAAGAAGAAGAAGAAGAAGACGAAGAAGAAGACGTCCAGAGGGACTCGGTTCCGCTCGTTCTCGCGAAACGATCGCGGTGATTTGTGGTGGCGTTTGCCCAAGATACATCTCGCTGCCTTGCGCGTCACTTTGCTTTTTCTAGCCGCCTCTGCGCGGACAAGGAAGAAGCGGAACGTCCAGGAACGCGAGTCGAGTCGTCCACCGAGCTGGCTAAAACGCACGCGATAGTTTTTTCCAGGCTCTACCAAGATGCGATCGTACGTCTTCTCCCTGATCTCTGGGATAAGCTATAGCGAATATGAGCTGTTCTTGATAGGTGCGTTGTACCTTTTTATGCAGAGGTCTGTACTTTTGCGCGATGGTATGTAGATAGGCATACTTTCGGCAAATTGAACGGCGAAGTTTCGAAGTTTACTTTGGAGAACTCGAGACGTAAAGATATTCCTTTTTTTAGCACTTTTCTATTGCTATTTCGTGAAGTACGTGTAAGATTGTAGATTGAATGTGAGAAGTTTGACGGTTTTTATTTTGTAAGATTTTATTGGAATTTATCGTGTAGTTGGTAACGATAGAAAGGAATTGGAATTTCTGCACTGCGTTTAACATCTTTTGTTTATACAGTTCATTCGTTTGGATGGATTCGACGAAGTTAATTTAACGATCTCGAGATTCTAGCGTGACTTGTCGAATTAAACGTTCAAAAAATTGGAAGTTGGAAAGATTTGAAGATTTACTTGAGATTTTGTGAGTGACAGAAACTCGACTTGTATCCAACGTAGTGTAATCGAACGCGTTTCAAACGTTTCTCAACTTTTCTCGAGAATGATGGTGTGCGTGGCTGGAGCATTTCACCCTCGGATTATGAAACTCGTCGAATCATCGTCGCTTAGACAGGAAAACGTTTCGATCGTTAACGTTTCAACCGGGCTGCCGCCGGCGTAATGCCACGGTCATAAAACGCGAACTTTCGCGTTCAGTTGTTCCTTTCGCACGCATCTGCCGTAGAGAGACGTGCAACGCGGAAACGTTTTGCTCTTCGTTGAAAAGTTTCAGCTCGCGCTCACCTCGACTCGATCGGAGAAATCTCCGACTACGCATCGAATACGAGCCTCGTCATTTATTTGTTAACCGCTTGTGGTCGAATCTCTTCCCCTTACGAGAAGAAAACTTACGTTCAGCAGCTTACGATGTTTGTTACGAGCTAATCGTACTCACACGTGTACCGAGGAACTACCGTAAACTTTGGTATAGATTGATAAAACATACGATCGTTTCGTAAAATCTGTTCTTCGAGTCTAAAGCTCAGACAAGGTATCGTAATTTGTATTATTAAACAACTGCGCGATAAGAGTGGGCAATAAAGATGGATAATAGAAACTGAATTAAAAAAACGACGAGCGTAAGATTTACATTACCGTAAAATCGATACAAAAATCGATTCTGAAAACATTTTGGGATTAATATAGAATCAAAGAAATAATGGCTCTAAAGTTTCTACATAATGTTTCAAGAATTAAAACTATCGTAACTATGCTGTTTTTAGATCTACGATAAATATCGTTTAAATATCGTAAATGATTTTTACTCCTGTTTGAACGTTATTATTGGAGAATCATACTTTAGAAAAAGATTGCGTAGGTAAATAAATCATATTCTTTAGGACAAATTTATGGGGATATTTTTCTTCGTCATTGTATCTGCCACGATGCTATTACAAAGCATCTTAAACGCCACTATCGTATCAAACGAATATCAATCTAATATTACGAATAATGTACATAACGGTACCTCGTGACGTTACCGTTTCGCTCTAGCCGATACTTGCCGCTTTTCTCCTCATTTACGTCCGTTCGTTGAATACTCAGTCAACGATCTCACCGTCAATTAACATGAATCCTCCGTAGAAATGATCGAAACGAGCCTCGAAACGAAATCACGTTTCACATTGCACGCTTGTTTATTCCTGTCGACGCTTCACCTCGCGATTCCTTTCTTCGCCAATAGATTGATTTATCAGTGGCTCGTTATGCAAATACACTTTCTGTCTCTGATTTGTCTGCTATCTTTTTTCTACTCCCGTTGCAAATTTTTCTGGATGTCGTTGAACCAGCACGCAGTGATTTTCTGCTATTCCACGTGCGACAATTTCGTAATCGATTCGATCTTTATGCGTATTTAAATGTAGAACACGTCGATCGTGGAGGAACGATCGATCGTGTACGAAAGATCGATCGGCGATGGATTTGCATCCTATCTTTGAATCGTGTATGCTAATTTCCTTTTCCTTTTCTCGAGCAATATCCTTTGGCGTTTGTTTCTGGCTGATTACGTAAGATTTTAGACACGGTTTAATAGCAGGATTGCTAATGATCGAAGAACGTAGGTATCAAATTTCTATGAAAGAGAAACTTAACATGAAAATTTCCGTGTATATGGAAAATAATACCTGAACGTAATTTGCGAAAAGAAAATATATGTAAAAGGATATACAAGATATGTATGTACTTGTAATAGAACATATAATGCAAGGAAAAGACAAATCAACGAGTTTATCTAGAAATTTAATAGAAGATCGCTCGAATCTTTCAAAATGCATCGCTGTAAATTTATAAAATTACGAAAAATTACGAATGATTGCTCGATTCGATTACTCTGATAGTCTCAGCGTTAAAATGGAAGATATTTGAACTATTGAAACAGTAATATATTTATAAAATACGAAGAAATATCAAGCTGTAACGTATGAAATATCTGATTTTCAACGAGTTACGAAAAAATGCGTTTGTATAGTATAAAAATGCGAAGAAATTAAAATCATCTTTGACAGAGAAAATTGTCAGTTTCAAATAAAAAGATAAAAATAGCTGTTGAAAAAAACAAAAAAATGATTTAGAAAATCGACATTTCATATAACATGACATTCTGTTGATTTAGAAACGATTGAAAAATGCTTGTGAGAGCGTGAAATAGATAATTCTTCTAAGTGTGTCGATTCGTGTCGATAAAATTACGTTTACAAAATACCACCTTAGTTGTCTCGCTTACTTTCCATCGAGTGTACTTATATGTAGGTACATAAAGAAATTTCAAGTGCGTCCCTGTACCTATTGCAATTCTGTGTAAAGAAATTTCGCAAGCTCCGCATATCTGTTTAGATATGGAAGACGATTGATCAATATGACTGTGTGCAAACATCGGGATAGGAAGATCAATGCGTTGCTTTTTCTTTCGTAATGTTTTTCCTCTGAAGGTTAGCCGATATCAAGAATAATTAATTAATCAAGTCGAACATTTATGATATTTTAATATATATATCATACGTATAAGTAGATAAACATTATATTTTACCTGCAAATTGCAAGTTCGAAGAAACAGCTTATGAAGAAACAGATCATAGAATATTAGAATAATTGCAAAGATATTGTTAAATATCTATCGTTAAATATTCTATCGCAAATTAAATATTTCATATATTTTATAGTACACGCGAAAATACTTAAAATCTGTGTTAAATTATCATTAAATATCTATTTTACGTTTGTAAGTAAGTTTCAATTTATCACGAACGGTTTGAGAATCCCAATACGTCTTCTTATTGTTATCTATTTATTCTGCCCTTTGACATATTTTGCACTTTTACATACACGTATTTTAAACACTACGTATCTTTTACATATTTAACACGCACAAATATTCCAAATTTGCTCTCCAGAAACCACCTTTCTTTAAACGCGACAACCCCGTAACCTCATCTTGAAATACGTGATCAAAATCGCATCCAACTTGCCACTCAATCAGCAGCAAATTCACCTATGCTCTATCCTATTTTCAAATAGAATTCGGAATACACGAGAATTGAAAGCGCGTTCACTTGCTTCTTTTCGCTCTTATTCAGATGTAAATGCGACGCGATCGTAGCTGTGAACTCTCGGTGAACCGCGATCAAAACAGCGGAAGCGTCGTCGAATTCCAAGGGTTCGTCGGGCGAATTTGCATCCTACACTTGTGCTACGACGACTGATCCCAAGGGAATTCAGCACCGTTACAGACCGTGCGAACCAACGATAAAGATAAAGTCTCTGTTGCCACCAAGAGAACCGAGTAAATCAACGCTCCGTCTCTTCCTTACCCTTTATTCTTGATTCGATTTAATTCCGCTGAGAGAATGGGAGTTGTTTGATCTGTTGCAGGGCTTAGTAGATAACAGAATGTGATTCGCTTTGTGCTTCGCTGTCTTGTGTTTGGTCGTTGCGAACAAGACGATTGGATTCTTAACACTGCAACTATTGCGGTGTAGGATTTTAAAAATATATAAAGTATATAATTCGTGGAGTGTAAGAGCAACAAATTCAAATGTACGGTGTACAAAGAAATATATATACGAAAAATAAGAAAAATATATAAATATAATACAATTATTTTAAGATACATCACTCAACTGCCCTAAAATGGATCGTTGTAAATTTGTAAAACTGATCTTATGGAAAATAACCATCGATTTTGACTACTTCGGTAGTTCTAGTTTTAACAAAATTGTCAATAAAAATTCCTTCAAAACGTGCTATTCAAAGTTTTCGTTTAATTGATCATTGTAAGACAAGACTGAAGTTGCAGGTTTTATTTCTAACTTTTATTCTATGAATTTGGTTAAAAGATTCATGTTAAGAAGAAATTGGGAAGAATGGGAAGATGTTTTATCTTCAGAGAATCAACATATTATAAAGCGGTATGTGTAGCGTTTATTTCAAAAACTTCTTCTTTAAGTAGCTTCATAAATTCTTCTTAAACGACTTGTTTCCCTTACTAATAAATTAGTAATTAATATCTTCATCGAGCAAAGAAAGCTATTCCTTGATCAATCCTTTCCCAATAAAATACTTGAAAACGAACATCGTATCACGAAGAACTTAGATACTTTGATACTTTTCTACCATTTAACGTTTCTGTAATTAGATACTTTCTATAATTGCAGATCCGTCGACGTGTTCTAATTCTCTCGCAATACGGAACGCGTTGCGTCGGATTTAAGTTGTTACGCGTGTGTATACCTGCGTATAAGTATCTATATTTGCTTCCTTTCGTGTTATTCATCAGATCCGTACATTTCTTCCGTGTTCCAACATCGTAATTGAGCTTGTAATAATTGCAAAAAAGTTACATAATCGACGATGGATCATCCCGCGTCTCGCATTTCTTTAAACATAGCTAACAAGTAAGCCTGAGAAAGCAAGGAAATTTAGCGATTTTCTTCTCGTGGCCCATTCAGCTCCAAGCCTGATGAATAATTGATGCACTTTATGAATACATAAGGCTGTTACATTGTAAAGGCACGCAAGTTGGTTAGCGATTATTCCACGCGTGCATACGCGAATACGTGCTATACAATAACAACTTGCGACTGATTGCAATAGTATCTGTACGTGATATTCCGGTGTTCTTTGTCTCGTTTAAACAAAGCTAAATTGACAGCCATGAAATTGGATTAATAAGTAAGCCACGCTTGTCATTAGTTAGGTCTAATTATTCTAACACGAATATTCTCTGTTCTACGTAATTGATGAGTTCAAACGATGAATCGTACAAGTACAAGAAACAATCCACTTATCGCTCGAACGCTATAATCTTTAGGATCTATAAAGAAAGGAAAAGGAAAAATAAGTGGTAAAAATAATGTATAAAATTAATTACACGTATTTATTTGTACGTACTTTATACCATGCCCTAAGGATAAGATATTAATGATATTTAAACAAATGTCTTCTTCTTCTTTTTGTTACATTCTGCATGGAATTTTTGTTTACGAAGTGGTTCGGTTTTTATTATTTTTTGAACTTGCATCCTTTACTATCTTGAACTTCTCAATTAACGCAATACTCTTTGACACGAGATTGAGACGAAATAAATTGTTATGACTATTTAGTAATTCTTCTTCTCTTTGTGTCTCGTTCGATGATGCCTCAGAGAAGAGAAATCATGTGCCGCGTTCAAATGAGATTACAGACTAATGATGTAATTTGGAGATGAGCTTACTGTACTTTCACTGATGTTTCTACGTAATTACAGTAGGTAGATAGGTCTAATAGTTAGTTAGAAGATTGATGGTATTATTAATTATAACGTGGCAATATAAGTACTACTCGTTTATACTCATTTATACTCATTAAAATCGTTGATACTCGTTACAATCATTGATACTTTAGTAGAGATATAAAGAAATAACGAAGTATCGAGTACTATTTTCTAGATCTGAGAGACAATTTAAATTTCCTAATTTTCTTTATTGCATCTAGCTAATACTTTTGTGCTATCATGTAGAATTACATTCAAATCAAATGTATTTTATTCGGTAGTATTTACATTTTGTATTAGTACATAATATTTATTTATATAATCATATAAATTGTTACAGTATGATTATATTAAGATATGAATAGAAAAGTTAATATTAACAATATAATAAACGATATAATATGAATTAATTTATTCTGTATACAATGTCCAAGTTGCGGTTAAAACGGAATTTTGTTGGAAAATTAACAACACGTAATTACATTAATTATATTGATGATAATATACAGGTTCTTCAATGTTCTTTCAATGTTTCGTTTAATTTCCATGACACAAAATTCTAATTATATATTTATATAGTTCATATTTAATTAGTATAATGTTTAAAGGGAATTTGTTATTAACTATTAGTCATTCAAATCCTTATTTTATTTCAAAATTAATGTACACAAATTAATGTTACATCTTAATTTAAAAGATGTAATTGATAACTTCTGTATTTTATTTTTTCCCTTTGACACATATCGATTTTGGTATTAAAAGCGTAGTGAAGGATAAGTCGATAATATTTTACGAGAAAATACTTATTCGTTACATACGAAGTTCATAATCAGTCTCATTTATGATATTACTTTTATAATATTTTACAAAGACATAAATACATAGATGAGAGACAATCGACATTCATTATAAGAAACACGAAGCTACTTATGAATCTACCTGTAGTCGGTAAAACTTATCGTCAGTCGATGGTTGCTTGGAAACTTGAACTTTGAAATTTTTAATATTCACTCGCAATAAAGTGCTATGCAAACGTACGAACAAAAATAAATATTTTCTGAAAAGAGATTGGAGTTTATAGGCTTTGGAAATGAACAAATTTACCGCTCTTTCGGTGCTTGTAATGAGACGAATTAATTAATTTTAATTAAATTTCCTTCATACTATACGTACAACGAATCAAAGATAAGATAAATAATTATTGTAGAATTCTTCTATGAATTATAGAAATTTTGATATACTCGTAAAAGTGATGCTCTAATTACGTTTTGTTGGAAGCTTAATTAAAACCAATTCGAATTGAATTTATTAATCGCGTTTATCCACGTAACATCGGAATGTATCGTAACTGAAAAAATAAACTACGTGATATCTAAAGATTTATTGTAACATTGATATTTTCCATTCATTATAAACCTCGAACTTTCACGTTAATATTACAAACACGCGAAAGCTCGAACATTTATTTGATTAAAGTAATTCTATCGAATCTAATTGGTTCATAGTATTCCTATCACCTTTTGCAATCTTTTTTAAAAATTCAATTACAATTTAATAATTCCGCGCGTATGTTACTTTGTTTATTGGATTCACCATATTCATCATTTTCTATTACTCGCTATATTTACCACAGCGTGTATTTTTATTAATTTAATGCCGCTCAATCTCAATCGCAATTCACGTGCTCTACATATCTTATCTTTTATCTACCAAACGCAATATAAATCCTTTACTATTTTTACCATTTCCGTATCGAAAAGACTAAAGAAGAATCAATTCGAGAAATCTACGAACACAGTTGAAAATATCACGTACGTCTTATAAAACTACCTTCTATTCAAATAAAGCAACGGGAAAAAGACTCGTACAAGCAACCACACGAGGGAAAACAACATGAATAAGCATTGTCCCAGGATGCACGCAATTTTTGCGGCTAGTCAGCCCTTCCTCGAACGACAAGTTATATCGTGTGCTCGTCCGTCAACGATCTATCATCGCTATTTCTCTTCTCCCCCTCGGCTTTTTTTTTTGTTACCATTTGCTAGCCGGCTGTCTTTCGCTCCTATTACAGATATATCAGTCCGTATTGATTATGCCAACGGTGTAGTCCGAGCGACGTGTTACTATCGATCGCGGATAGAGACGCGTGGGCGGAACGTGGACGTTCCAGTTTTCTCGACCCGAATTGCCCGTTTCTTTTCTTCGCGCTCATTTCAATTTCTAGCGATTCTCCGGTTGGCCAAACCACGTACCTGCATGATTCGTTTTTCGACGAACACGGATTCCATCTAACACCGAAGTAGAATTTTCGCAATATGCAAATGGCGTTCGCTGAATTTTTATGGCAACCGTGTTTGCTACTTCGTTGTTCTACGTTCGTCGTTCTTTATCGTTTTGTGGTCGTTAGAGTATTTTTGCCGCGGGCGAGGAAGCATTGGTTTGGTAAATAATGCGACAAAGAATTTTTATTATGGTAATATTATGGTAATTTTTATATAAATCATTTGGAAGTTTTGTTTTTCTAAGAAGAAGAAGAAGTCGGAATAAAAATAAAAAGAGATTGTGTGATATTTCATTGGGCAAAGTTTGAACAACTGAGTTGAAAAGTCGGTTTATCGGAATTTTATAGATAACGGTAATATTTGTATCATATTATAAGCTACTCTTAGAAACTTGTATTGATGATTTACGTTTTCCACGTATGTTCTTTTTGCTATCTAACGATGAGAGATTCGAGAATTTCTAATTTTAAGAAAATACTAGTATTTTAATAATATTATATGGAATGAAAATCATAGTGATGTAAATCAGTCCATTTATTATATTTCATAAAACGACGTTTCTCGTTTATCCTTATAAAAATTCGCTATATTACCTCGTATTGCGAAAAAAAGATAAAATTATAACTTACTTAATTATGAAGCTAAGAGGATACTATTTTTAAGAGTTGAGATACGTGACTAGAATCTTGACTTATATCACTGAGATTTTTGGCTCGTCACATTATTCTATAAATAATCGTACAGTAGAGAAAATATGAATAACGAAACGAATAAAAAGAATCTAAGTCGATAAAAGCAGTGTGATAGAGTTGGATAATTTATTTAGAGCTTTCCGGAAAAAGGTGTCAAATGACTTTAGTGGACGGTGATAAATTTGAATCTTAAATAAAGCTTATGTAGATATCATTGGTAATTACGAAATAACGTGCCTTTGTCGTTTAAAAATTTCGCCATTTTCTTCAGCTATTCACACAGTATAGACGATTAATGTTTTAACACAGCGACTACCTTGCTGCGTGACTTCTTTTTCCTCTCTAGATTAATTTACCTGCGTCGTTTTCATAAAAATTATCAAGCCATTCTTTCAACGAGATATTATAAAACACACGGAGACCGTTTCTATGAAATGGGGAGATTTTCCAGTCTTTGCTCTTCTCCACGAAATTCTTAAGTAGAGTCTAATTCGTACCTTGAATATTATGATACTTGACATTTCTATTTATTTTCGTGATTATATATCGTATATTCTGTTTGTCTTCTACTTATTTTTCTTAGAATTCTTAACCTTATGATCTTATAAATATCATTCCCATTCCTAATTACACCGCCAATACTCAGGACCAATTCAAACAATGCTATAAACCGACTAATGCTTCTACAAAGTTAAATACAAAGCCCTTCAAACAGACACGAGCCGAACTCTCATAAGGGTCGAGAATAAAGCCGAGAATGCTCTAACCCAAGTGAGAAGATCCATCGTCGTATTATTTCAAAACATCCCGAACTCTCGCTTTTTTTCCAGAGAAGAGCAGAGACGGTGTGACCACCAAGAGGCGGTGAAAAACAACACAAACTACACTACGAATCTTCTAACACTACCTCCAACAGCAAACGTCAACGCAAATCCTACAAACAAACACGAGTCGAACTCGAACGAAATTCCAGGGTAAAACTGAAAATTGTGCTAATCCAAACCAAAAGATCATCCATCATCGAGTTATTCCAACACTCCTGAGGCTTCCTTTTTTTTTTTTTTTTTTCTTTACCGGAGGAAAGCGGAGAAGCGTCCACCAAGGGGCGGTCGATTGCAAACAATTTCGCAACAGCAACGACGCGACAAATTACCGTACGGTCGAGGAGGGGAAAAAAAAAAACACGAGGAAATTAGTCCCGTTCGGAGAATGTGTACGGTGTTGTCGCGTACGAGCTGCGATGCCCGAGAGGGTAGCTGGAGGGGGTGGTCGTGGCGAAAAAAGGGGCGCAGTCGCGGCGAACGGCCACCCCCGCGGACACGCTTGCTCGCACGGCGGCTTGGTAGTCTCGGTCAGTCGTTGGCGGCCGAAAGTCGTGCGAAACAGGAAACCGATGGAGGGAAGAGAGGAAGAGACGGAGTGAAGACAGGTGAGAGAAACGAAACGAGGGAAAAAAAAAGAAATGAGGCGCGGTAAGGTCGAGTAATTCGTGGATACGACGAGGATACAGCATGATGAAGTTATATTCGTAATAACGGTCAGAGGTTCGTTGGGAATGTCGTTTTGTAAAATTGTGATAAAGAGGAAATTGGAGGGACGAGGAAGAAAACGAGGTAGCTAGATTGGTTAGTTGAATTATGCTTGGTAGTAATAATGGTTAGTGGTTGGTTCGGAGAATGTCGCTAAAATTGTGGTAGAGAGAAAACTGGAGGGACGAAGAAGGAAACCAGGTGTTTAAATTGGTTAGTTGGATTACGCTTGATGGTACTAATAGTTAGAAGTTGGTTAGGGAAATGTTTCTTTGTAAGATCGTGGTAAAGAGGAAATTGGAGGGATGAAGAGGAGATGGAGATGTTTAGGTTTGTTAGATTATGTTTGCTAGTGTCTAATGGAGGTGACAATTCTGTGGTAGAGTATCTAAAAAGGAAAGGAACGCAGAGATAGATCGATTAGATAGATGAGGTATTCTGCGGTAAGATGATATTGATGATGAAGTAAGGGTGTAATATAGAGGGAAAGTTTTAGGGTAAGATTTTGTAAATGAAGTAGAGAGTGGATTGGAATTAAGAATTACAAGGGGAAACACAAAAGGGGGAGAATATTGAAAACGTGGTTGAAAGCTTGTGGTAGAAGGTAAAACGGATTATACTGGAAAGAATAATTTGATCGTAAAACATTGAAAACGATAAAGGATCGCGTTCTTTTGTTACAAAAAATTAAAGGAAGAACAAAAGAAATTTATTCTATTGTAAATTAAAGCATGTCGCGAGGAGAAACTCCTTTAAGGAAACAGAGACTAACCGAGTAATTAAATAGACACTAAGACGGTAAACTAAGAAAGGAAATACATCCGTAGAGTAAATTTCAGAGTATGAAATTAAGAAGAAAAATATCAAAAAAGACAAACATTCCAGTACAAAATTCCTCGCGTCAAATTCGATTAAACGGCGAAACGCTCGCGCATAACTCACAAATGAAAGAAGAATTTCAGCTACGCTAGACAAACATGGAAAAAAAATTTATAAAATCTTTAGCAAAATTATTCTAAAAAGTCACTAAGAAATATTTAAAAAGCTGAAATTTGTTAAAAAGATTATTCTAAGTAACAGCTACGCATGCAAGAATTTAAAAAGAAATTTTGTTATAACAGAAAAAAAATAAAAAAAAAAAATTTAATATGGAAGGAAAAGAAACAAGGGAAAAAACAAGGTCAAAGAAGACGTGGTCGAATCGAGGGGAGAAACGTAGGTAAAGAGAGAGTATATTAATGGGGGCGAAAAAGAGGGAAGCGCGCAGGAGAAGCTCGATGCCCATCAGTATCGTGGTTTCCGTGGAACTGAACGGAACCGAGCGGAACCGAATGGAACGCTGCATACGCTGAAACGACATCAGGCGACCGGTACCGAAGTTTCACGAGAGGGTCCAGTCGGTTTTTCGTGTTCAGTTCGTGTGCCGCGTTCGGCCCGTGCGTCGTTCTTCATTTCGTTCACGCGATCGTTTTACCTTGGACAGGTACACGTTGAACATGTCGCTTCCTCGCTGAAAACTTATATTTCGTTAGAATCGCGTATAGTTATTTTTTTTTTTATATGCAATGAAAATTGAGTATCGTTTACGAATACACGTGACGAAAAATCGCATAGAAATTGGATCTATCGAATCTTGTGGAAACAACTTCGAGCCTTCTTTCATTTTTTTGGATTTTTGGTTTATGATATTGGTAATGATTTTTATTGTACTTGGTGTTTATTTGGATTTACTTTAGTTCAATTTTTTTTTTTTTTTTTTTTTTTTGGTGGTGTTAATATCGATGATTGAAAAATGTATCATTTCGTGAAGTACTTCTCTTTGTGTCGAAAGTCAAGAATTTTTTATGAGAAGGTTCGATTCGAAAACTGTTTTTAGGTGCGATCAAGTTAATACTGAAATAGATTTTAATGTAAAGTGATATTTTATTTTAGGCTGACTGATCGTTCAAATTTTGATACTGCGCGTTTTATTTCGAACTTTTCGTTTTATGACTTTTTTTCTTTTTTTCAATACTTTTTTTTATGTTTTTTCATTTTAATTTTATTTCTGATATATTAATTATATCCAAAGTAACAAATTTCTTATACTTTATTAATTGAAATATCGTTATGTAGATGATTTGATGGAATTTGCGAATTGATGGAATCGCACACGAAAAGAACGATGGAGATAGAGGGGTGGTTAAGAATGCATGGAATGCATAACACGTGGTTCGAAAACGTTTGAAATTGTTCCTTCAAGCAAGAAGCAAACATAATTTATTTTTCTCGTATTCCACTAATATTATAAACAAATTTTTAAGAAATTCTAAAAACTTTCTGGGAAACAAAATTATATTAATTCTATATTAAATATTTTTATCCTGCTTCAGTATTTATCGTTTTAAGTGATTTTTTATACACTTAATTGGTATCTTTGAATCGTTTTTAATACACTTAAAAAGAATCATCAATATTTCCGTTTCATCTTTGAAACAAATTACATTAAAACTACTATACGTCCGGTGAATTTATTTAATAGTAGATAATATCAAAAATTTCAAGTTAATTAACGAAATATGAAACCACCTTCGCATTTTTAATTAATCGATCTGAATCAATACCCTAAAATAAATCGCGTAATAATTCCCTAAAATAATTCACGTAAATAAATCGCTGCAATACGTTCTACTTTGGAGATATCTCGTTTTACGCCTCTTAGAAAACTTCTTTTACGTCTGCCTATTAAGCGCGATAAGTTTTCCGAGTTGGCAAGGCGAGACGATGCATTTTCTTCGCTCATTGTGTTTTTCGTCGATTCACGACGATAATCCTCGCAACGCTTGCACGGCATCGATATCGTAACGTGAACCATTTCGTTTCGGTTTATCGCGGTTGGCAATCGTGACGAAATCATTTGGACGAGTCAACGAGAAAAAAGAAAGGGACAGGGAAGAAAAGAAAATGCAGGGTGGAGTAAAGAAAGGCAAAAGAGTGGCGCGACGGTTAGATTCGATGTCGAACAGGAAACGAAAGAGTTTTACAGCCGCGGCCGGAAAACTTCTGGCGACTCTATCACGGAATCGTTATTGTCGTTCGTCATGCACTATAAACGACCTCGCCATTGCGGTCAGCTTTTTGCGCAGCCGTGATAATTGCGTCGATTGTGGCTCGATCATGATACAGACCTCACCCGCCGCTTGTTCGCCGGCCGGCTATTCTCTGTTCGATCCGACCGAAATTAGTTTTGCGTAATACTAACTCGATTCCGCTAATTTATATAGCGGTGGGATAATTATCAGAATTTTACTTTGCGGAAAGTAAATGGTTTTCACGAGAATATCGTTGAATTTTAGATTTTGATTGATTTAATATTGGTAAAATTTTATTTTATTATTTTCTATAATTTTGTCTAAATTTCGATGTTGTTTAATCGAATATTGGATTATTTGGTTTTGCATAATTTCAGTACGATTCTATTGATTTGTAACAGTACGTTATTTGGTAAAATTTTATTTGATAGAAAATTAATGATTTGTATATCGTAATACAGAATTATTAGACGATTTTGTATAATTCAACTTCGATTTTATTAATCTATAGCGATAGGGTAATTGGTAAGATTCTGTTTTATGATTAATTGATGATTTTCATGAGTATAACGTGGTAGTTCGATCTGGATTAGTTTGACGTAGGATTATTATTTAGTTCTGCATAATTTGAATTCCATTCTATCGATTTATTGCAGTAGTGGTAATTGGAAAATTTTTTTTTTTATAGGGTATGAATGGCTTTCAAGAGAATATCATTGAAATGAGATCTAAGTTGATTTAATATTGGATCGATATTTAATTCTGTATAATTCGAACTTGATCCTAGTGTCCACTTATTGTAATATGGTAATCGATAGAATTTTATTTTACAGAGAATGAATGATTCCCATGAGAATATCTTTGCATTTGGAATTTGATATACCGTCTAATGTTACATTATTATTTAGCTTTGCTGACTTATGTTTGCAAATAGAAATATATGTCTTTAAGTAATTGATATCTTTGAGTCGTAGCAGCAGATTGAACATAACGTGCCAGTTTAATTGTGACATAACTTTATCTTTTTATGTTCGGAATTTAAAATAAATATTTTTATTTCATTTAATTTTTCGTTCGAACCTAAAATTCAATACACATATTAAGTTACGTATTATGTAACCCGATTCTAATACAAATGAATTGCTATCGTCATCAATGAACAAATAATACCACTTGAGTGTTAAGCTTATAGTAATTTAATACGTTCAAATGATTATACTGACTTTACGCGGCTGTTGTTTGCACTTTTTACCTTAATATAGCCTTAACATGTTTTACGTTGCAGTTAATATTTACTTAGAAGCAACTATTAGACGTATGTAATTTTAAGGCGATCCTTGTGTGTTTGAAATGGAGTAAATTTATCGCCAAAGTTCTAATTTTTTACTTCCTTTGCTTATTTTTATAATTGTGTTTCGATATGGATGCTAGTTGTATTCAGAATTAAACGCTTATTAAATTCATTTTTATATATATTTTCTTATCGAAATGTTCATTTAATTAGTTACGACTTTATAATCAGCAAGAAGCCTTGGTTAATTGTTAAAAGAAATTATACTGCATTGGAAGATTTCTCAGAAGAATTCTCCTTGACCGAATCGATGGAAAATTAATTAAATTATCGTAGTTAATTCGAATTTTTAAAATTATAAAATTAGTTACAAACAAAATTATTTGATAAAACAAATTCCTTCTATATTTTCTATGTTAGACATTTCATTAACAATCATATAAATCAATCATTCTTTCCATAATTCCTCGTATCAAATATCTTTTCGCAAATTTCACATGTGGAACAAACACGATAATAATTTTGATAAGAAGAGGAAATATTATGTTCAACTCATTCCGCGCTAAATACGCGTAGTTATTAATCTTTAAACATTTTCCACGACGAAATAGAGTTATACTTATTTTTTGACCAGTGATTCAACGTATGCATAATGCGATTTGACTCACTGTTTGACGTATAACTGAAGATTACCATTTCCGCCAATTCGATAAAGATCGGTCTCGCGAAATCCTAACAGAATCAGCTCATTGGACTTTCAATTCACAATCGATTCGATCCTCGGCTAGTAAATCATTCACCGATCGTTGCTGCAGGTCAACGCATTTCGCAAATCCCTTGTGAAATCTCGTCGCCCACGTAGCAAAAAAATGCTTTCTATCGAATTCGTTTCGTAAAATCTCGACGCTGTTGCCGTCGCCGTTCGAAACGATCTACTTTCGTTTACCTGCTCGAATTTTGATGGATCAGCGTTAGCGCTGTGAAATTGGATGGTTTTTTCGTTTCTTCGATTGGAATTTTTTTAACGGATGAAGGAATGATAGTTATATAAGTTTATGTATTGGAAATTTTATTTTGGTTGGATTTTTTATAGAAAATTTGTTGAAAATTTTTGAAACTTCTATTTCGTGTAAATCATAGCAGATTCGTGATTCGTACGGGCATTGTATTGAAGAATATTTTTATTATCTTCTATAGAATTATTGCCCGATTATTATAGAAAGTATATACCACAAAGGATTTTTACAATTTACAATTTAATATGATTTATGATTTCGATCTTGCAGCACGAAAGAAATAAAAAAATATCATATTTTGATTCATCTTCATTTTGTAAAATTATTTCACCGTTTCAGGATTGTCGTACAAAGTGGGTGTGTATCTTATATTATATTAATCTGTATAGGATCTCCGGTATTTCAACGTAATTCATTTTTTCAATTTTATGGAACGAAAGACTATAATCATACGTTTCTTTTTATTTCTACTTCGTAGAATAACTACTAAATTATTATAAAATATGAAACAATCCTACGATGTTGATATTCACAGAATCTAACAATTCAACGTAATTTATCATTCTGACACCATACTAAACAGTATTATCATCCATCTCTACCCGACAGAATTACTTTGTAATTACTTCGCAAGATACAGTAATCACTCTACGCTAATATCCAGAGTATCTCTCTAATAAGACAATAGAAAAAATATTTTCACAATTTTTAACTACCTTAATCCGACTGCAGAAAGATTGATATCGAGGAAAGTGAGCGCACAACTAACGACGTAAATTAATGTACTTTTTGTCTCATTATAAATTACTTAACGGTTCTAATACGATAACGATGTAGGAACGGCTCTGTTCAAGATCGAACGATTTACTCGAGAAACGGTTCACGACATCGACAAGCACGTGCTCCGAGCGTAAAATAAGAAGAAAGAGAAAGGGAAATATGTTGCACAAGCATGGACGGAGGAAAAGCGGAGGAGGAAACGAAGATCAAGGACATCGGAAAGGTTCTGGCGGGTCTTGGCACTGGAAGAATTCACAGATGTGCAGTGTATAATCGTGGATCTTGCAATGCCATCACTTGCTGGATACCGATTCACCGTGGACGATCGATCATGCTGATAATAATTTCTAATTATTTTCGAAATCGTTCGCATCATTGGCAAATATTTCTTCTTTTTAGAGAAAGGACAACTTAACTTGTTAAACGGAGAAGAAGAATTATATTGTTACTTGGATTGGTCTATTTGAATCGTTATTTGGATTATTTAGTTTCGACGCAATCAGTTCTCTATTTAACTTTGCTACTTTTTCCCGATAATTTTCGATAGTCAAATTCTTCTTGTTCGCTAAGATGAAAGCAAGATCGAAATATAAACGTACGAAGATTGCAGCAGGGTTAATTTCACGTTGTCAGGATCCAACTTCTTACGTGGCATCAACCTGGGAAAATAAATTATATTGCGAGAACCGAGATCGACTTAATAGAGATACATTCGTCTTTATTATCTTTTAATTTCGTGGGTATAGAAGTCTGTAAAATGATCTATAACGAGGAGGCCCAATTAACAGATTTCGATGGTGAACGACTGTCGAATTCTACGATTTTTTATTATATTAATGTCTTAAATATATTCTGAAATATTCTTAGTATAGTAGCGTAAAGTTAATGGTTCCTCTTAATAAGATTTTCTATTAATTCTGAATATCATTACAAATGTATAATAATTTATAACACGTTCTATTTTCATTTTCAAACTTTTACGAAGCTCCAGCATCATCTCGATTCAATTAACTTCCAAATCCATCAGCAAACTCTAAAGAAGACGAGCAAAAGGTGACGAAAATCGTTTTGCAACGAAGCATTTTAAAATATCGAACATGCAGTTCTATTATACTGACTCCTAATGATCTTAACAATAGCATCAATCACGAGAGTAAAGATCTTGCGACACGAAAAGACAGGTAGCTAGGTGGCCACTTGATCGAATATCGATTCTAGGAGGAATATCGAAGAGGATGGTTGCCCGGAGAATCGTTCGAGCGTGTTGTTCGTTTTAATCGGTGAAAGTAGATGCATTGGAGAAGATTCACTTCGCTTGATGCATCTACGGTTGCACCGTCGAGCGTGTCGTTTCTGATGTCGATCGAAGATTAACTACATCTTCGTAGTGTTGCGAATGCGATGCACGAATCTCAACGACGATTTGCTCCGTTTACTTTTGAACAAAAACCATTTTGCATTTACATTCGTAGATCGAGTAACGTATTTTGTATCTTGGGTCAAAGGGAGAAACGCGTTTAAAAAGGAACAATAAGAACGAAAATTGAGATAATAGAAGTTGAAAATGAAAATGATAAAGAATGGTTGGAGAGAATAAAATGTAAAAGAATAGAAACTAGAAATTAAGCTAAAGAACAAAGGCGATTAATTGTCATTTTTGAATTGAGAATTTCATAATAATCTTAACAAAATGGATTTTTTAATCGTATAGAAATATATTTCTCTGACGGTGAATTAAATGGTACAACTTTTCTTCGTTGTTGCAGAAAAATTACTTTATTTTTTTATTTATTGTCGATTTCTACAGTAGAAAAATGTCAATATTTACATGAAACGGAAATACAAAAATTGTTAGTTGATAATCGTACTTAATCCGTGGCTAAATTAGTACTAATTCTAAAGCAAGTTTTATCAGTGTTTTCTTTAAATGTCGATAAGCAGCAAAACGGTTAATGTTACGTAGGATCAGTTTAAAAGAGATATCGGTTAAATTGATAAAAAATCATATATGGAAGCGTTAATGAAGGAAGGAAGTTTACGATCCTTTCACAACGTCAATGATCGATAAATTACTTTGCTCTTCTCATAAACTTTCTCAAACGCAAGAGTTATTTAGAAATGAAATTAACTCGTTTGAAACACTGAATTGATAAAAGAATTCATAAAAATATATTATGAGGAAAATAACGATATTTATCATTAACGAGTTATTGGATTAGATTTATAGAATCATTGGAAATAGTTATGAGATTTAATGTCGCTATCGTTCAGTGCTGTAATTTACATTTTTATATTATATTAATTGTAATTTCTTTTTTCTTTTTTTTTTTATATATAAGTAAAATTGTTTGTTTGTAAAATGCTTTTAGTATAACAAGAAACTTTAGAAAAACCTTTCAAGAAATAATAGACTCGGTTACTTTTGCAAAATTATAATTTACATATTAATCAATTCTGTTTAAAAGCAATCTTTAATGCAGACTTATTTAAAAAGAACTAAGTACCTGCAGCTTCTAAATTGTAAATTATGTACATAAACAACTCACTACCGTCATTTAGAAGTGTAATAAATACGAATGAAAGTAAAATTATGGAAAATTATATTTTGTAGGAATGGATGACCAATGGATAAAATAATCTCAAAATTTTCAGGTACGATGCAAAGATACGTATGCATACAATATGGAATATTAGTAATACAATGAAACGCATAAACTGTAAATGAAATAAAATAAAATAAATAAAAAGATTACAATATATTTGATTAATGTCTTCTATATTTCTATTGCCCCTTCCTCCTTTATCTTTCTCATCGAATTGTTTATTTTTAAAAATATTATAAAGTAGACGCGAAGGAAGAATTCGAGAAAAAGAAATAAATATCACAGTACATCATAGTTATATTCGGAAGCCTCGTAAATGTGGAGATAATATATTCTAAAGGAAGATAGGCAAGACTGTAAGAAACATTTTATATTTCTTGTAAAAGGTAGAAATCCAGTTTTTCTTAGAATCTAATGTTACGAAGCTTAACGTTTTTCCTTCTAAATATCCATGATATAATAATATACCATAACTAAAGGAACATCTTTCGATTATTTTACAAATTAATTAAAAATTTCATCTAATTACCATAATGATTATTAGTCATGCAAATCGTATTACATTGATCGAACAGGAATCGTATTACATCGATCGAATAAGGGTTTGCCTTGTTCATTATCATTATACAAACTGTAGCGATGATTCACATTCGAAGAATTAATCACATAATTATTCTCTCTGCTTCTAAACAAGTCCATGAACATGATCCATGAATAGTTTCTGAAGAATAGTAATGCATATTAGAATCAAACACATTAATCCGAATATACGTATTATCTTTCCAAAAGTATGACTATTCTTACACTAGTAACAAATGATTTGAATAATACGGGAATAATTATACAAAAGTTTAACCAATACTTTGGATTCGGATGGAAATAGCATGGTTCTAGAAAACATTATACGAAAAAATAAAAATAGAAATTCTGATAGTGTCTCGGTTAAAACGAAGAAACCTTAAATCAACGTCAAAGTATTGAAATAATATATTTGTGAAAAGAGAAAGTATGAAATTTATGTTTACAGTGCTATGATAGAAACTGAAATAATAAGTTTATTACTTATTACAATTGTAAAGATCGGACTGGTAAGTGGATGAGTTTGAAAAGTTTATTATTAAGGTAGCAACTTTTTCATCAAATTAGTTATGTAACATTTGCTTTTTCGCTTTCTCGAGTCGCGTTGCGTAAAGAATAATAATTGTAAAAGCGATTCGTCCAGCTAATGCAGCGAAAAGGAAACGGTCCGCACACATTGGAACGCGCTGTGTTGAAGGTATTATACAGGCGTCTACATTTTCTCAGAGACGCGCACCTGCCTCAGATAAGGAGCTTCTATCGCGACAGGTTGCAAATGCGGGGGCTACCGGCTATCCGGTGAAATTAACGTTACTTTTTTTGTTTCTCGGCTTTGTTACTCTGAGTTAAATGTCATGCTACTCTCTGTTAAGTATTGCGAGGATAAAGAAGCGGCAGCTGCGACTTTTTCGTGATCTTAGTACGTTACTGAGCGATTTCCCTTTCCTCCTTCCTTTTAAACACAGTATTAATTACAATATAATTAACTAAGCACAAGGAAGTACAATTTCCTTGATATATTTTAATACAAATAATGATTAGATCGTTAAAATAATTTGCAGATGATGATATTATTAAGTAGAGAGAGTCTGTTAAGTGAAAAAAGGTGAAATTTAGTTTTTTAGTGGTGAAGAGCACGACAGAAAGTGAAACGATGATTTTATTAGTTATTACAATTGCGTAGATCGCACTGATAAATGGATTGAAACAGATTTGGGAAATTTATAGTTGAGGAAATCATTTTTCATCGGTCTAGTTAGGTAATATTTCTATTCTTTTTACTGCAATTCTTGGATGTGAAAGTGACAGATTTTTTAAATTCCTAGCTTGGAAATGTTTACTACCGGTTGCATAATTCCTAATTACAAGTTACATCACCTTCGTAATTTAATAATCGATACTTGTGTAAATACGGAATGTTGTTAACTTGAGAATTTAAAGATTCTTTTTAAGTATACATCGATGTTTAGTCGACTTTATCGCGCGTTATAAAATTCTGTGTGATTGATTTTCACTACGATTTCCGTGAATATAAAAATATAATTTCAGCTCGTTAATAAATGCACTATCAATTTTTCAAAAGTTACTAATATAGCAATACATAATATATAATATTACCTTCTCAAAAATATGTTCCCTCCCTACAGCCAAACGTTACATCTTAATTACATCTTAGAACTCTAACCACTTTTGCAATTTGCCTTCGTATCAGACAACTTTATTTACGAAGCTTCGACCAATGAATTTGCATACGCACCCTCGACATAATTAGAAAGTCGGACACCGTAAAAATGTCTTTGTCCTGTTTTTATCATTTCGTACTACCACCGTAGGTATAAAGTACAGACAGACGTAACAACCTACAAAATACTAGCAAAGATCGTTAGAAACATTAGCGTGAACTACGACTGAAATTGCTTACGTTCAAACAAATGCAAACCGGTTGTCCTACTCGAAATATCGCTCGAACGTTTAAGTAAAACCGAGATTCTTCCAACTATCGGTTGCCTTAAAAGTAACAACGATATTATAACTTAACAAATTGTCAACTTTCATGCTTGCATGTATCGTCCGTGTCCTCGTCGTCGTTCTAAGTATCCGCCGCTCGAAACTTCATACCTACTTACTTCCAGTCGTTCACCTAAACCCAGATTCCTTCCAGTCAATGTCCTCTAGTTGAATAATTCGACTCGTATAAACATAAACTCAAGCCGTTTGAATTCAAGTAATTCGACTAATCTGAACGAAGATTTAGAGGCGAATTGCTGGGACCGCGGGGAATGCCGGTACAGGCCACGATACCGGCGTGGCACGGCAGCATCGACGATGAAATCGGAAGTCGGTGCCGTGCCGGGCTATTTATCGACCCCGTTGCCATGCCAGCCCCGCGTGTACACAAGACCACCACCCGCCACTATTATAGATCACGCCGGTGTTCGGGCAGACCGTGCGCCTATCGTTGCACGCCACCACCTGCGTTTCTCGGTGCGTCGGCTCGGCTACGTGCGTGCATTCACGAAATTACGCGGCCAACGTATGCACGGCCGTGATCTATCGATCGATCCCCGAAGAAATATACTCCTTCGCGATGCGCCACCACCGGTCACGCTACCTCTCTACGCTTTACCCTTCGCAAGAGATGCGATTTTTCTTTCCCCTCTTCTTCACAGTGCCGCTTCCGTAACGTACCCGTCACCTTCCGACGTTTACGATTCGACTTCGGTCTTCTGGTTGGTTGTTTGGTTTTTAGGAAAGTCGAGTAAGGGGAAATTGTTCGCGTTTCTATTTCTTTTACTACGAGTACTTGGACACGCGTCTCGCGAGAAAGAGGAATATAATGATACGTTGCGTGTAGCTCGTGTTTTGAATTTAAAATCTATTTCAGAGTAACCGGTTATTTTTTACAGAAGAGATAAAAGTCGCAAGGCTAACTATTAAGTCTCGGGACATATAATTAATTCTGGCATTGCTTTTGAATTTATTATAGCAACGATTCTTGTATTAATATAATTCTTGTATTAATTTATTATAATTTTTTTTTTTTGTAGAAGAACAAGTTTAAAATTCAATATGTTTCAATTCATTTGCTGTTCAATTAGTTTTGAAACTATCTTTGTTGATTTCCAGATTAAATATGTGTTTTCGTCATCTTCTTGAGCATTTAAGAAATATTGATAGGAAGATTAAATAAATAGAATTAGAACTAGTTGAAGAAACAGAAGTTGTTAAAAGAGGTTTCTCGTTGACAAATTTTCTGAAGAATAATTTATGACCATTTTTTGGTTGCCTATCACAATTATTAGAGTACCAAGATCGAAGCTCCATGAACAAAATGTTTTACAAAAAAGATAATTGAATATATATACAAACTGATTAAATAAGATTACTAGAATTACTGAAATGTATGTAAAAAATTTAATTTTTTTAAGTGTACTGTTCTAATTATCCAATGATAAGAATCTTATAGTACGAGCTTAGATATGCGTCTAACAAAGAGGAAGCGTAATAATTTGCTATACTACGTTCAACTCATATTTTCAATTCAAGATCTACTTCCGACCCATCTCCTCGCTTTATACGCGAAATAAAAATCAGAAGAGCACTTTTAAGTCTTAGAGCCACCCTTAGACCACAAGAACAGATAACGTTCAGCCATAAAAACACGACAAAAGAAGAAAAGGTATTGTTGTTCGCGACGCACATACCTGCTTCCGTGTGTTGCCGTCATCTATCATTTCGTATGGATGTTGATACGAATCTGTGCTGTAAAGAGGGGCGAATTAAGATCGAATTTAACCGCGTGGCTTATCTAGTATCTTAAAGAATTAGTATTTAAACCTTCTAATTATTCCAGACCGTTGGTTATTATTATCTAAGTGATTTTCACAATCTAGAATCAACAAAGACACTATCCACGGTTCCCTCTGTTTTCTAATATAAAAGTCCTTAACCGTGTAATTATGATCGATACGATCGTGCAATAAAATAAAGCTACGAACCGATCGTTTTAGATTCGATCCTTTCACGGACACCAATTTTGCGTAATTCATGAATATTAAAATGCACAGATAACATGCTACCAACGATTTGTTTTATTGCCCTCGCGTCTATCTTATTGTATCGACTAGTACGCGTTTACTCGGAAAAAGAGGAGCATCTAAAGCTTTCGTACTTTGTTCTGTGTAATATCGTATTTTGCCACATAGGAATATAACTAGCATTGACGTAAGAGAAGTTGACATCGAGCAAATGATGGACATAATTAAGCGTCGCGTCGTTTGGACACAAAACGGCGTTGAATCTTTTCATGAAATTGCCAGAGATTGCTTCGTCGGATTTTAATGGGGCGTCGTTACACCGAGAATAATGTCTTTTCGATTTTCTGACCATAAAATCGTCGCGAGTAGTAACGTATTCAAGTAAGATTGTAATATGTCAAGTACAATTTCAGTAGGAAATGGGAGAAAGTTGGAAGATAGAATATAGAATTTTGTTAAAAAATTTTAGGCAGTTATTGTACAAATAGGCATATCTTGTATCAAAAAATCGTGCTACTTTCACATTTATTACGCAATGTCCATAATTTTATGGCGTATTCTAGTCTTTTCGATTGGAGACCAATTTAATGGGACGAGAATATTTTTCATTTTTCGATACGTTTAAAATTTCACTTTAAATCTCAATTTCACAACAGACTGTTATTAGTCAAGTTGGTGAAAGACCACTAAATAATAATCTCACCTATGTACCTTTAATTCGTATTCAGGTATGTGAAATGACGTCAGTGAGTATAGACATCTTTTAATACTGGCGCCATGGTGATTTCCATTTGCTTCCTGCAGTACGTCTTATACGATAACAGAGTGTTAGTATGCTTTTGTCATCTTTAAATCTTATTTTGCTGCATGTATTTATTGCTCCTTTATCAATTATACCTTTCATCATTATAAAAGTTGTCTCAAAAATTGCTTGATAAAAACGTTAATTAATTAAACTTAAGAAAGTTGATTAAACATTCTGTGGTTTATACAATGCCGAAACAATTATGCAATTATCTCCTACAATTTAGAACAGCAAAACAAATTACAAACCTTTGTGAGTCTCATACTATTGAAACAACTTGCAGAGCTAAGTATTTCTTAATACTTTGAAAAATAAAATTCCTAATCCCATAACGACAAATGTATTTTTAACATTCACCTATAAGTGCCATTCAATTCTTCTTCATCCTCATTCCTGTAGAAAATTCCATCAAAATTTTCTGATTCCTTTGTCACGAAACCCAACACGCTCTCTCCATGTTTCCATAAAGAAATCGATAGTTACTGAATAATTTGCTTGTCGTAACAGCAACGAGATGACCATGGGTCTATCACGGTAACCCAGGAAACTGTTCAGCTGCAGCGACGTCCCATGAAAAAATCAAAATGAGAGCGAATTCTAAACGAGGCGCAATGCAGCTTCGGCGTTACGCGATCTGGATCGTCCCGTACCCGGAAATAGGAAGTGACGTGGCCTCTTATATTCGCGATCTATCGGCGTTCACTTTTAATTCCAAGTCGTATTCGCCGGTGAGTGAACGCGACGAGCGAGGCAAGGGGACCAGGGAACACTGGCTTTATTGAAAGATCCAACCGGATCGTCGGTCGCCCATTGTGGAATTGCCTTTCATGCGGCTCTTCTGCGCACAATGAACGAGGAACGCGAACGAATCGGTTTCGCTTTGCGAAGAGGAGAAGAGAAAAAGGGATTAAAGAACCTGAGAAAGCATAGCTGACGTTTATGAGACGCTGGATAAACTTGAGTCGACTCTATGGTGCTTTGTGATTTTTAATCTTAATTTGTTGGTTTGCTTTTGCTGATGTTCCTTTGTTTGAATTTCCTGAGTATTGAGAAATATCGAGAAAGGTAAACGTAGTTCATATTTTTACATAATTTGGAGATATTTGAATACTCACTCGGACTTAGAGTTTCGGATTTTAGCTTTGCTTTTAAGATCGCTCTTGCTACAATGCGCCTTTTTAAAAAAGTGATTCAGAACACATTGTTTTTTTACAAAAGCAAAAGCGTACGAGTACATAAGTCACATGGATAGATATATTTGATGATACCACTGATGTACAAACTTCTTAGTTTTTCAAATCTTCAGAGAACTTTAAATTCGTACTTACTTCATGAAAACAGGTATCATTCACATCAAAAATTGCACAATAACCAATGATTCTTTTCTTCATATTTCTCGCAATATTCTTTTCCATACAAATATCACAATTACCAAATTTTCACCTCAAGTTAACGAAAAAATTTGCTCCACAAAGTAGAACATTCATCAACCAACAAATCTTATCTTTCTTATCTTTCCCTTTCTTTTCTTCTAACGACTTAAATTTATACTTCGAGCTTGTCTAATGTTGTTCGACCGGCGGGCCAAGTTACGAGCTTCCACAACGTTCCTCGTCCTCGGATCGATCGTTTTGTTCAGGCAGCGATATTTTTAACTGTTTCGTGTCCCGCGTGACTGTCCTTAACCTCCTCCCACGTGGACAGACTCGCGACAAGGTTGCTCTATCTGTTAGTTTACGATTTTTTTGATAAACACCGATGAATTACGGCTGTTCGTTTCTTTGCTTTCTAATTTATTGCATTTCGTTCGAGATCTGATAGCGCGGAAGGGTTCCGAGAACTCTTATCTGTCCCGCGAGTCATGGGTCAATCGATGGAAAACTTCGCTGTCAAGTTACTGCGATCATCAGGAATTTTTCTTTTTTTTTTTTTTTCTATGTTTATTAATTCTTTTAATGGACATTTTAATAGAAATTTCAATACAAGTATCACCGAACTATCCGTATAACAATAGATATTTTCCATTTAAGATTTCGTTTGAAATTCGTGGTTTTTGTTGGGTATTTTTAGCATAGTTTCTTCGCCTAATTTATTACACTTCTCTGATAGTGAGACCCGATAACTTGAGGGGTTTCAAGAGCTCTTATCTGTCGCCTGAATCGCGGATCAATCGATAAGGAATTCGCAGAAGCAAGTTGCTGCAACTAGCAAAGAATATTCAATATGCAACTACCAAATATGTACTCTTGCTCTTTGTTCCGTTTTCTATGTTTAAAGTATCTTCTTCTTGTTGGATGTTCCAATAGAAATTTTAATAAAGACTTGAAAGAATCGCGACAAACATTTTTCATTTCGAGATTTTCATATTATTCGAGAGTTGTAGTTTTCTTGTGGATTTTTGGTATAATCGTCAGTCTTAGTATATTACACTGCGGTATTAATATACGTCGTATTAGGTGGTATAGCATAATCGTGCGAGCAAACACGCGATGCACGAACGTCATTTCCCGCATAAATTTTTCGTGCCCAGATGAGATGCGAGATAGAGGCGTGGGTTGCTTAGGTAAACTAGGGTCGGGACTATTTGTCGAGTTTTCTTTTTCTACGCGAATACTTGAGAGTGTTCGATGTTGCGTTACTTGTAATATATTGTCTGCGTCTGTGGAAATATAAATTTTCTTCTTAATTACACAAATATATCATATATTATTTAATACATACACAATTTAATTTTCCTTGTTTTCAGGTTAAAAGAGCGATTATTTAAGTTCGAACAATTTGGTTCGTATTTTTCGTAGATAATTAAGAAGATAGCTAAATACACTGTAATACGAATCTCCACTCGCATCAACTGCTACACAATTTCCATTACCTCCTTCAAATTCTTATTATTATGTTCATCAGTCACGTACATACAAATTAATCGTTACGTGGTCAAAGGTAACTAGAAGAATAATTATCACCTTTTAGTAAACAGCTAATAACGATGATTTTAGTTAAAGATTCGAAATTGTTTGACTTTTCTATTTAAAATTACATAAATATTCTCTAAACGCAGTAAAGTATTTTATAACAACTTTAATAAATATTATTTAAAAAAATAAAGCAACTATCTTCACGGGAAAAAACTCATAATGTAAATTTCTGTTCTATAAAGAAATTATCAACAAAGAAGTACAACGTTTTAACATCCTATCTCGAATAGTTTTAAGCATATTGCTTCACGGTACGTCGACTAGTTTACAATACCTCGCTAAATAGCCATGTGCAAATTTTTCGAGAGAACATACTGTACAAGAGAACTAGAATCAAACTAGAAACATAACGCAGGGGACCGCTTGTACAAAGGCAGGTGGGTCCATAATTCCGCTTCCACCTGATGCTCCCCCTGTTTCCGTCTCGTGGCACACCAACCGTAAATTTACGATTCTGTCCGTCTGGGGCGTGACTGACTGCTCGAAATGTCCATTCGTGAAACGTACTGATAGCTGCACAACCAATTAAAACTAATTGTTATTATTATTGTTTATCCTTGACCCTAGTTCTAAAGTGGCCAACGGCTCAAGGGACTCGGCCGGTACGACTCTTTACGGAGGAAGAATTTTAATTGTCTGGATTGTTTCACGGTACTTTGGAGACGTTAATGTTTGTGCACACGCGTGAACGACCGTGTGTAAATAACGCGAAACGTACAATTATTCTTCTTTCTGTGTGCTTAAGTATCGTATTTATCTCTTGAAATTTCTTTGCTGAAATTTACCCCGTAATAAAATATACAAATCTCGGAGAGAATCATAGCACAAAAATCCGAAAATTCGCGAAGTGAATTTTTCCAGCTGAATAATTCGAGGATATAAAAGCCTGACAATCTAAAGATCCGAAAACCTAGATATCTAAAAATCGAAAAATCTACAGCTGCAAAACCTAAAAATTTAGAAATCTAAGAATGTAAAGATCCAAGAACTTAAATATCTAGAAGCTTACGTATCTAAAAACCTAAAAGTTCAACAATCGAAAAATCGAAAAATTCTCTAGGAATTCAAGAATAAAGGTCACTTCGGTCTACGAAAGCCCCATTTCTTAGTTTCTGATCGTTAAATC
This sequence comes from Bombus fervidus, assembly GCF_041682495.2. Classification (NCBI taxonomy): domain Eukaryota; kingdom Metazoa; phylum Arthropoda; class Insecta; order Hymenoptera; family Apidae; genus Bombus; species Bombus fervidus. The sequence goes on from NC_091524.1 coordinate 12,506,836, forward strand.
GACTTCAAACCGCTGTTTAACCGCGTGTCGCGTCCAACGCAAACACGAAGTTTTCCGAGAGCTACGCGTGTTTCCATACGATGCGGCGATCGCGCTTGCCGGAAATGTTTCGGATTTCGTGCCTCGGCTTGCTCCTGGAATTATTAATCACCCTGTGGCGTGCATTACGGCATCGCGGCTCTATTGTTCGAGCGATGAAACACGGTACGCGCCGGTGGAAGAAAGAAAAATAAGAGAAAGACAACGTGGTTTAACGTCGAACGAGGAGGAACGCTCGCGGACAGGCTAGCCTGATCCTGAAAGCGGAGTCTGAATGAACTGCGCGACCATGAGGCCGTACTTCCGGTTTATTCGCCCCTCTACTTCGCCTTTCGGCGTTCCACAAACCGCTTTCAACGCGGCTGCTTCTATCGTTTCAGGCTCGGGTTGGATTTAATTTGGATAACAAATGATAGACAACGCGAAGCTTCCATTTGTCAGAACGTTCGAACAATCGGTTTTTGCGAGTAATGGAAACGCCATTTTAGTTGGAAAAATGGTCACGTTTTGATGAATGTACAACCGGTGTACTTGAAACGCTTACCTTTCCTGTGGCTTTGATAAATTTCTTGCTTCGTGGTCTCTTGTTTTCTTGGAATTTGGTTTTTTGTTAATGCGATGGTGTTGGTACTTTTGTATATTGCTTATAGATATATCTTGTACAATACGTATATTAATATTGTCTTAATTCCGTGTCTTTCTGTGTTTATTATTTTCAGTACGATGTTCGCAACGACGAATTTCAAGAAAAAGTAAATTCTGTTTAAAGATATTTGTAAATGTCTGATGGTTTTAATCGACACAGCTTCGTTTATTTAGAATTATTTAAAAATAAATAATCTACAAGTAAGTACAATTTTGTATTTTAGCAAGTCTGCTATATTTTAATAGCAGATACTTTAACTCTTCGTTGAAATTGAGGTGAGTTAGGGTAAATACAACACTGGAAATGTATCAATTGTAAATCAAACAGTAAATAAAAGCTAAGTTTTCATATGCGCAATTATTACAATTAAACGATTCTGCTAGAATGTTTACAATCCTTTCCATTTAATAAAACATAGCATATCTCTTTTCAAAACAAAAATTTCAATTCTCTTCAAAGCCATTCTCTTGTAAAATTTACATCGTTTGTCTTCTTTTTTCCCCGACTCTTTTGTTAACCTTATCTAAACATTTCCAATGCTTTCGACCAAATCGATCTTCCTCTTCAACCATAAATTTATAAAATACAGTAATAAAACATTCATTCTTTGTGGCAAATTCATTCACGTGGAATAGAGAATTTTCTTACACGTTTCATTCAACGTCCGAACGATTCATCGCGAAACGATCGCGCGCACGTTCGTCACCAAGGAGTTTAATTACGCGAATGTTTTTCCTAGTCGTCGTACAAAGGTACACGTCGTTTCGCCAGATACATACGCTTATGGAAATACGTTCGTTTTGCATGCGTATCCACGCACGTGGTCGCAGGCGAATAAATACATAAGGATGAGCGGCTGAATCGATACCAAGCCTTTACTGAGAAAACGCCAAAAAGTCCATCAATCATTTCGCGGACTGCCGGAATCGTGGCGAACGTACCAAGAGTCTCCGTGTCTCGCGTGTACACGAGAACGATGAACGAAGAAAGGTGGAAGAGAAAGACGGAGGGAAATGGCAGACTCACTTGAAGGTAATTTATTTACGCCTCGCGACGGGAATCGATTGATTCAAGGGGCGGGGACAGGGATGTGGTGGATGACAATGCAAATGAAGGAAGTGCGAAGTCTCGTTTCCTATGGACTTCATTAAGGGGATGAATCGTACTATGGTGCGACAACGCCGATTTCAAATGGGAGTAATTTGTTTCTGTAAGTAGATTTTGATTACAGGCGAAGAATAAGATCATCGAAGAAACGAAGCGTTGCTCTAGTAATTTGTAATAGAATTATCCAGTTCGATGTTGATAATTTGTATTTTATTGATATTTTATCGATATATTCTTGTTTATCTAAGTAAGGTTTGTATTATGGAATTTTTGTTCGGAGTTTGCGTTCAACGATTCGTATTTTATATTTATTTATTTGTATATCTTCGCTCGTGCGAGAGAGAAGTATTATACGTATATCTCGCAACGCGAAGAAAATAGAATTTTATTATTTATAAAGTAGAAGTTTAAGCAGACAAATAATAAGTACTTCAACTTTTTCCTAATGTAGATTACTGGGTGGAATCAGCATCGTAATTTCAATTTTATTTTAAGCTACGAAATGTAATTAGTTTTTAATGCTCGACCAGAGAATAATTTGTTGTTAGGTAGACGTTTTAGGTTATCGAGGATGACTTGTAAAAATATAATGATATTACACAATCGATAGAGAAAATTATAGGGAATCATTCTTAAATCGAAGAATTACATTCTTAATTTAAATTGATGAATTTATCGCTTCTGCTTACTCATCCTGAATCATTGAGAAAGGTCTGACCTTTCACTTCAGGCAACTGGTTTAGAAAAAATCACTTAAAAGCGATTTATAATATCTTCGTAGTATCGTAGAATTAGTAGGTATAGAAGAGTTAAAGTCCTTCACGACGTATTTCAATACCTCAGAACCAAAGAACAATAACAAAAAATCCTTTTACGCAATTGGTATTTAATTTTCAATATAAATTACTAAAATCACTATGCTTCTCCAAGTCTCTAACCAGTTACTTCCCAATTTCCTTCTTCTTATGAATAATTCTGGCCACATAATTTTATAATATCTAACATTTATACATACATCGTATGTCTGGTTTCATAAAAAACATAACGAACGATACCAGACGCGCATCTGAGAAAAGATAGTAAAGAAGCGAATGAAAAATAAACCGTTGATTTACAATTAAAGTAGCAAGTAACCAAAGTACCAAACTTATACCAAATGAATAAAAGAGACGAAACGAACATTCACCTATGTATTCCACAAAATTCCATTCGAATTTCCATAAATCTATAAAATTTCTATGAAAAATTACAAATTAGTTATTTGAATCTATACATGATAATTCTACTATATAAAAAGAAAAAAGAAAATTAGTTGTTTCTAGCGATGGTTTCAAAATAAATCATCGAAGCTGAGTAACTTGGCAATTTCCGTGATTAACTCCAAATCTCCAAGACTAACTTGCCAACTTCCACCTACAGCGCATTCTAAAACTCGCGAGGAAGTAAATCGCGAGAACTGGCGGGATTCGCGCGAGTTTCGTAGTTGGGGTGGTCTCGTAGGTTTCTAAGCTCGTACGCACGCTACGCGACCGATAAATGGACGAAGCGAAAGCAGCCCGAAGCTCGTCACGTTTCCAGGAACATTTCGTTACGATCGATACGACCTGCCATTACTGCCTGGTGGATAGGCTCTACTACCGCGTTCCGCCTTCTCTCTTCCAGCCACGACCTTTTCCGCTCGAGCCTCCTCGTCTCGCGTACGCGCGGTAATAAGGGTTGTTCCGCGGTGTAACGCGCGGCAGACGTTGAAATCACAAGGAGAACGCGATTTTCGTTCTCGTTTCCGGGCCGCGTAGTTCTTGCATTACGCCACAAATGGCCACCTTTCCGTTGGATTTATAGTTTATAATTTGCCATTTTTACAACGTTCCCACCGCGCGCACATTTCAGCTCATCATAGTGAAAACCACCCTTCTCACCTAGCGTTAGTAAATTCTTGAAAATATCCGCTCGCAGCGTTGTTCCTCCTGATGGGAATTTTTCTAGATGCTGAGATGGGAATATTATCCGGTGATTGAGAAGATCAGTCGTCGTTTTGTTTTTTGGTAAAGTGTATTGGAGGGGCGAGTTTTACGGGATAATGGATTTGAACGTAAATCGAGCGGTGTTGATCTTAAGTGTATGTTTTGAGAGTGGTCTGTTAAACGGGATGGATCCATTAGTCTAATGGTTTGGAAATTGTTCTGCGATTGAGGAACAAATTAGAACCGCGTTAAAGAAGAAGGAATCGAATCATTCAATAATAAATCGCATGTAATTAAAAATGGTAAATAATTATTTAAGTAAATACAATGGTATTTAAATATACATGTACTTACATTTCAATTATTTGAAGAAAAATTGTCACAGTAAGCTTACAAGAATTCCAGAGTCGACATTTTTTACAAACCTAAACTAACGAAACTAGTTACTGATCGATAATGAATCATATGGTAATTGCTTCAGTTGAATATATAATGCGCGATTGAAATCTTATTTGGTAAAAACATTTTCTACTCAGTGACCTAATTGCCAATTTAATAACTAAAAGAGACGATACAATCCATTAGCCGTTTCACAGTTAAGCTCTGAAAGTTCCTACACAACTGAAAACATAAGTTTTCGCTATACCTTAATAGATGAGTTCACAGACGTTCCCGGAAGCGGTTTGAGGCGAGCACCGATTTTCGTTCTCCGCGGCCCCCTTGGTAACGGACGGCGGCGCCTAAACCGAACCCCGTGCACACATATAGGAGCAAACTATTGATCCGTGAGTAGTCACGCGATTCCCTCGTAGAACGCCACTCAAGCCTTTCTTGTGCCTTTTTCCTACCGCCCCCTTGGTCGCGCCACCCTCAGCGCACCCCCGCTCGAAAGCTTCTCGTTTCGTTCCAAGTCTCGAACGTGTTTCCTCGCTGTAGTCCGTGCTCTCTGCCTCGGTGCCCTTTCGCTAAATCGTTCCAGCGACGGAAGTTCCGCGAAGGTCGATCCTACCAGTCTGTATACTTATTTATACGATGGATTTTCGCCGTGTCGGAATATCGACAGCCACTGATATCGGTGAACGGGGATCGATGTCGAGCGTAGGCGGCGTCGTTGATGTTTAGTGGCGTTACTTTGGTAGGTTGATATTGGTGATAGATACTGGTATCAAAGTTGTTTGGGATCGGATGGTGAAAGATATTTTCGTAGATGTATAAAGGACTGGGAATGTAAAGTGCTTCGTGCAACTGGGATTAGAGATATATTTAACGCTAGAAGTATTCATTTTTAATATGTACTTAAATGTATCTTATATTCCAGTCAATGCGTTTTTGTATATTCTATATTTATTGATGTTAAAGTTTTTATTATTATTCGAATTTTTAAAGTTAAATTCCACTACATCTTTCAATGTAACAGTTAATTAGTTAAATCAAGTTTATTATAAAATCAATATCGATTTCACTAATCACTGTCTACCCGAATTTCGACTCTACCTTCTATCTTTTCATATCCTCGCTACTGTTTCCCAAGTTCACCCAGCCTCTCTCAAATCTAAACTTTGTAAACTACCTTCCACACGTGTCCTCTAACTATATTATAATATCTTCTCTCTAAAGTTCGAAATCATTTTACCGATATTCGGAGTCTTTGCGAGCGACTCTTCTACCCAATTACGCTAGAACTTCATTCATCTAAATCTGCTGCAGTTGATCGATTTAGCTGTTGCACGGTTCAGAGATTCGAATAAATACTACTACACGGCTCTACCGTAATCCTCTTAAACGCGTAATATAAAACTCCAGTTACGAACAGAATCCAGCGTCGAGAAGATTTCAACTTTTTATTTTATTTCTCGCTATGTGATCCGCAAGTTTCGAGAGTAGCGTAGTTTACCAAGCCAGCAAACGGCTCGTCGCGTCGTCACGAAAAAGCATCGACTTAGGTGGTTTCACCGTTTTGCCCAACGCCATCATCACCTACCAGCACCCTTAACTCACCCTATTTCCCCCGCTTTATCACCTGCCATCGGTTACTACCGCGCACCCACCTACGGGAGCGCCTCGGTTAGGCCTTATCAGTAATGGTCCTATTTTTGGAATCTCCGCCCATTCTTCGCGTGACCTACCTCCTCCAATCCCGCTACCCGCCACCCTTGTCTAGAATCTAAAGTTGGGAACGACTACGAAACGGTCATCGCGGTGGGTAGCCTCGGAATCTTTTTAAGGAAGCTGCCTAATCGGAGACGGCAAAGTAGAGACGGTGAATTTCCAAGACTATCATTTGTGAATCGTCTTCATCCGTTTCTCGTTTTTGAATCCTTTCGTTCTTGAGTCGCATGGTCACGCCGATATAGTTACCGATAGCCCGATAAAGCAAAGAATTCCTGGTACCTCACGAATATGGTTGGATTTATCAGGCTGTTCTTGATACGATAATCATCGTAAAAAAATGTGAAAGGTTCTATCGATCTAGAAAAATATTCCAAGTATATATGTACTATCTTGAAACATTTATTGCGATTTAATGTCAACATAGAAATAAAATTATTAGTTTTAAATTGATACGCAATACATGATATCGAGCAAGGCAGTATCTTAGTCAATCAAACGATGAATCAAAGATACGGCTATAGTGTATCGGAGAATTAGATCGTAATGCGCGTAAAAATTCCTAACGATCTTAACAATGTTCAGTAAAATGGAAGAAGCCCACAGATATTGTATTATTCCCTTTAAAACTTCGAAACAATATCTGTAATCTCCCAACTCTATATCGATTTATTCGTCATTGATATTTTATGCGATCCACGAATTAGAAAACAGTAAAGAAAGAAACTTTCTATCGTCCTATAAATTCTTCTTCTAAAATCCTCTAAATCCTAACAACTCTAATCTTCGAACTTTATCCAATCTATTCTAAGTAACTATTCGGTCCAAGCGTTGAAATCAGTTCGTCCAACTTCATGACCTGGGAGGAACCAACTTGCAACGTGAGAATCATTCAACATGTATACTCTTAAGACTTCTATGCACTTCGTCAAGCCGATTACGTAGCAACTAATTATAATTTTATTGTTTTCCAACGTATTAAGGCTAAAGTCGAGCATAATCTCTCTATGATTAAATGCCCTATAAATATATAATTGTAACAAAAAGTCTGTTAATTTTAATTAACCTGATAAATTATAAAACATATTTTAAGGCAATTAATTATTCCAAATACAAACGTTTTGCGTTTTTGATACAGTAGAACTTTATTAATAGGATTTTATTGATTTTCCTTTAAGAAAAACTGCCAAATAATAATCTTCAAACAATAAAAGTTCACTTAGAACTCGATAGACAGCAGTTAATTCGATTGGACACTAATTACAATTTTTAATCAAGTTCCAATGAATGATCTTTTACTGTATAGTATTTCGACTTTTCTTCGATCAGTTGATCTATGAAATCATGATCTGGTTCACCGTTCGGGGTGGCTGAAATTTCCGAGGGAAGGAAGGAAAGTTTCAGTCCACGTTACCTCGGAAGACTGTTCGGGGCGGTTGGATGGTTCGCGTGACTCGGTTCACGGATCGATAAGCAACCGGAGGGCTCCCCGTTAACCAGCCTCGGGTCACGAGAATATTATTAAGCATACCGGTGCTTTTCCGACCGGGCAAACGGATCCGGGCTGCTCGACTTTTTATCGGCGACTCGTTTCCCCGTGATGACTATAAAAAATAGGGGAACCCGGGCCTGCGACTTTTTAGGTGGACATCGTGCGATTTTTCATTCCGTCTCCTCTGCTTTCTTGTCGTATTTTGGAGACTCTCGGCAATTATTCACAGCTTTGTGGAGAATTCAGTAGAAAGAAATTAGACGACCATCATGCGGTCCTTCTTTCTCCCTTTCTCTGCTCTTTTTTGCGATTCGTTTTAGAAATTTGAATAATTATTTCAATCTCAGCGCAAAATTTACACATAGAAAATTAGAAATTAATGTTCCTAAACGTTAAACGACCATAATGCAACCTTTCTCTGCTTCTGCACATTTCTCAATATCTTTTTAGAAGCTTTTTTCGAACTACCATTTAGAGATTCGCGGCATATTTATTAGTAGAAAATTAGGCAGTAAAGTTACTGAAGATTATGATATGGGAACACGTTTAGTATAGACGTTTATGAAGAACTATTTAGCGTTGAGTATTAGGAATGTGAGAAAGAATCGAATACCTAAGAGGTGGATACGAAAGGACAATATGGTCTACCAAGGTTTCAGTAAAGATGATCGTATGTATCCTGGAAATACCTATTGTAGAGCCAGTCTTAACTCAGTGAAATAAATCGTAAAGTAAAGGAAGAGAAAAAGCGAAGCGATTGACAAAACATATTTAACTAATTATTTCGAAATTACTTTCTCAATTATATCTACATCGAACCTCCTACTGCTTCTGTTATTACTTCGAAATTAACTTTACAGACAGTAATTTCATTTACGTCGATAAATTTCTAATTGAAGAATGTAGAATTAATTTAACAACCTGCTATTAAGACGAAATTGATATTATTAATAGGATTTTATATCTATTTATCTATTTATTTACGTAACAATTCCATTTACTTTGATAAATGTTTAATTGGAGAATATAATATTTAATAATTCACTGTTCAGAAAAATATCTAATATCATTAATAAATCCACAATTTCAGATCTATTTATACAACTCTAATGTATCATGTATGCGCCCAATATATTATAGCTTGTTATTACTATAGTATACATACAATTTACTCAAACTAAAAAGTACATAAATAAATACTTAATAATTTCCTTCATCCTCGTATGTATATCTATTGTAATTAACTCGCTTACTAATAATTATAATCTTCCCGAGACTACATCGTGCTATTACTAGAGGTATTTTCAAATAACTGCAGCAATTTGCCACTGTGATATCCAATCTTCGGTAAAATGCTATTAAAACCATCGTAGTCGAAGTATGCAGCGCGAGTACGCACGATTCGTTCGTATTACTCTTGCGAACTCCTCTTTACGATCCTGGCCTGCATAATACCCGGTTGCATGTCCACGAGGAAACAGTTTATTGCGGGCAGAGGGTAATTGACGAGTAGAAATATAGGAAACGCGTCGATGGAACACGTCATGAAAATCGTTGTAGCTAGCTCTGTCATTAAACGCGTCTATATAAAATCGACTCACTTTTCTATCGGCACTTTCATCCGCGTCGCGTGACGTCTCGCGTGCACGAGCGAATCGCCAACGATGGTCACCGAAGGGAAGAGACTTTCTATGACTTACTTTTGCGCCAATGGGATTAGAACTGCCCTTACGAGAGAACTTCTTTCAATCGAATACAACGACGGAAATTTATGCAAAGTCATACTGTTGAGCAGATGTCGCTTCGAATAAAATCTAGTTTTCGCTTTTTGGCCAGATACGTCTATGCATAGGGAGATTTTGAGTTTCTGGATGGAGCCTTGGTTGTATTATCGTGAATGAAAATTACTTGGCGAGTGTATAGAATTTGAACATTAATGTGCTCGACTATGGAGAGAAGCAATATTTGTTAATAAACCGATTTATAGGAAATTTTACAGCTTCCAAGAAGAGAATGCTCGTTTCTCATACATATTAATTCGTACCTTTATGTACTTCCATTTCCTGCAAAAATTTTTTCGCGTTTTAACATTGGAATAGATAAACAATTTAATACACTTAAAAAATTCATCTTTCCTTACAAACCTATTATTACGTACAAATTTCAATTTCCATCATTTTCTTTTAAATCTCAGCTGAACCCATATTAAAAGATATCGTCGTAAAAAGATAGCCATAAGTATGTAAGTATATAATTCCTTTTCCTCGCTTAAGAGTACCATGCCACCTTTCCCATCATGAAACCCTGACTACCAGCGCAATCACCGTTCTCTAGCTCCTCAGACAGCCGCTAAAAGTACCCCCGAACTGAAAAATATAGCCTAACAGTAACTTCCATAAAAAATATTGAAAGAGCTCTACCCTCTATACCCTTTCAATTCAGTAACGATATTTAAAATCCCACCGCAAACGCAGTCCAGCCACCGCGGTAGTATACTCCCCGACGCAAAATGAAGGAGAAGGCCGGTTTAAAGTAACTCATTACTTAACCACAATTCCCCCCATGTTCCCTGAGAAGAGGCCTGCAACTAGCTGCTCTAACAGAAGCGGTGAGATAGCGGTTGGTAAGAACCGAAAAGAAAAAAAACGTAAAAAATGATAGAGTATTCGCCGTATGGGATGGCTACGGACGCCATATGCCATGCGGTCATTCATGTCCACGTATGTTCAACGTACGTTCAGCCATTCTGACACATGTGCATACGTGAGCACGCGCGCATACACGACGATACGTAGTTGTTCATCCACGAGCAATCACCCTTTATCGGCTTATAAACCACGTAAATCGTCGTGTAATTTGAACGTATACGCGATAAATATTAAATAAGTACTTCGTAGCGGGCACAATTTGTGATAAATTAGGGACACATTGTATGTTGTGGTAAATTGGTTTCCATTTCTATTTTATCTTTCCGTTCGATTAGCTTCACGATGATAGATTTTATCACTCCTGCCCTTTCTTACGTAATTGTTTGTTTTTGATGGTAAATTGCATTTATTTGTAATAATCTATTATTTGTAACAATTCTATTAACTCTCATCATCAAGCCGGTTTCACACGTCAAACAAAATGTTATTTCCTTTACAAGCTGTAGCTAAATGAAAAATAATACATTGGCAAAATATTTATTAGATGTTATTTACTATCTGTAACTTTAATATGTGGGTCAGGAGTGACCGATGTGTCGACAATGAGCTCAGCCGGACACGTCATTGTTTTTGGTTGGCGCGACCAGTTCGAGGGTGAACTTTATCATTAAAACTGTCCGTCACATCACGGAATTGTAATATACATATTTGTATTATAATCCATTCTTTTAATTGATTTACTTATTTTTCATTATTTACATCTATCGTATTTTGCATTAAATTATGTCTCATTACACGAACGGAAGTTAAACCTAACCCGAAGCAAAACTTCCCAACGTACAATCCTTGCTTTTAGCCCACCAAACGTTTCCCAACGGAGCCACGCAAACCTAAATTAAGGAGACACAAGAGAGCAAGCCTAATCGGCCCGCACCCACCATAGAAAAGCGTTACACGCATGGAGAGGACAGATAGTGCTACATAGGGAGAAATTCGGGGGGCAAGGAAACAGCTGGCGCGTAATAGTCGACCCTGGTACCTTCAGTTTCCGCCGCGTCGTGCCGTTACGAGTGGCATTAAGAACGTCTGTGGCCACTCGGATAATTTCGTTGCCCCGCGTCATTCCCTTTTCCCTCGTTTCTTTATCTTCCACACCGTACTCGTGATATACGTGAACAAAGAACGTTCCAGAATAAATTCCACGGTGCGTGACGCCCACCTGCATCGACCTCGTTCAAGGAGACAGCTGATAGGACGCACCGGAACTTGGCTTCTTTTCCTTCGATTTCTTGTTAACCGACTGATCTCCTTTCTTTAACTTCCGTGGAGTGTGACTTGATTTAACGTGATTCTTGGTTTTTCGTATTTTTCTTGCGGTCATCCGGGAGAATTGTGAACGTAATGCGGATTTAATGGAAGGAAACTGATACCAGAAAAAAAAGAAAAAAAGGGGTACGCTTGTATTCTTCTTACAACCCAACGTGTTGTTCGAAGTTTTAGCGCAACACTTTTAGTATAGCGTGACTGGTTCCTCTTTGTTTAAATTACATTGCTTACGTTATTGCATTACATTGCAGGTTTTAGAATATTGGTCTTGTTGAGGTTGACTGACAGAGGAACGAGTGGATGAATTTGTAATAGAAAAATATATTGAAATAAGTATAGGTTTAAGTATAAGTACAGATATATAGTGTATGTTGATCCAGATTTTCGCTCTTTCAGTGTTACAATACAGTAGAATATGATAGGGAGCACGTTTCATACATTTATAGCAAAGGACATTACCAAAAAAGTTAACCTTAGTGTGTAACTCTAGCTGAAGGCTACAAGAAACAGTAATAACAATCTACTTATAGTTCTTTTGTTCCTAGATTTTGTAACCCGATACAACATTCATATTGAAGGGCACAATAATATGGACCTCTCGTTGTTTTTAATTTTTTGCTTCACTAAATTCTATTTTTTTCGAAACAGCGGTGTCCAGATCACAAATATACAAAAGAAAAGGTTTAGAGCTTTCCTTGAAGTAATTACTTCAACAATTGGTTTAGTTTCGTTTTCTATAATTTGTACCTTTACGAGATATCTATTATTTAACGAGAAATTGAATTTTTTTACTACAAAAGTTTTTTTACAACATAGAAAATTCCTAGTTCGTTAAAAACGATTTTACGAATTTTATACAAAATAATGTAGTTTTTATTATATAGAAAATTTCTGGCTTGTTAGAAACGATTTTACAAATTTTATACAATATCTAATATATAGGATATATACAATATATAATATGTTACAGTATACAATATAGTAGTTTTTTTATTGTATTATTTTGTATTTTTATTCTATGAAAAATATTTTAATTCCGTGCATTTTTTAATCCCTTTGCCAAGCTGTGTGAAATATTCTGGGTAATATTTGACGAGAGATATTTTTATATTTCCCTAGTGAAAACTTCAGTGTTCGCGCACGCATTCTAGATTTAATAGGGCTAATGCTGGGTCGTGGATATTTTTACACTATTTTCCTTGGCAATTAGAGTAATTGCACTTTGTCCTAGGAATTACCGAAACGTTGTTATTTTATACTTTTAGTTCTCTCCTTAATTATTTGATATGTGTTATATGTTTTAAGGTTATATTATTCACCTTACATTAGTTTGAAAAGGGACTTAAAACAGACACATTAGTCTATTTAATCTTGTAAACAATAAAGTAATATTCAGTAGCTTTTCTTCTCAGATTCTTTTGTAAAAATTGTATCGTAATTAATTTCTGCGAAAAAAATATTTTATCCACGAAATGTATCAAACTTTGTTCACATTGCAAAATTGTTGCAAATAAACTGTTGAAAAATACATATCTTTTTATATCAGTACATGCAATTTATCTACATTAAAACCTACTAAAAATATCCTTTCACTACATTGTACAAAAATCTAGTTACGCATTGAATTCCTAAACTAGCATCTAAAATTATCATAATTTCCAATATACACACAATATTCGATTATAGCAATTTAATCGAATCAGTCAACAATTTTAGACGTCAATTATGCTTTTCCACGAGGCTTATACACAATGCTATAGATACCTTTGATCTGATTTGATATTCCAGTCGCCATTCATTTACTATTCTGTCAATTCTATTAAATACTATATATTTGAACCTATCGAAGACCTAGAATAGTAATTAAGAAACTACATGTTGCTTTGAATAACAATACCTCGTTGAAAATCCACAAGGGAAAACTCATAAAACTTATGAAACGACGTAATAACTTTAATATAAATATATTTCTTAAAATCCTCAAAAGAATTTTCAAAATTCCTACAAACACAGTCTAAAATATTAATAATTTCGAAAAAATAGGACGAGTCAACGCACTTGTTCAGTCAGTAAATTAATAAATCAAACGCAATGAACTGTCCAACAACTATGTACTTGCGTTCTACCGAGTTCGCCAACAAAATAGAAATAACAACGATTTCCTTGCAGCGACTCGCAACCGGGCTCCTCCGCATTGCGGTTGCCGGAAGTAGACCAAGGAAAAGAAAACGGCCGATATTAAGGTCGTAGAATCGTGTGACTTCCGGGCGCGGGGGTTGCGATCATATACATGGACAGTCACGAGAGAGATCATTGTCGTCGACACGACGATCATCGGTCATGGTTTCCGTGGTCGTTGACGATTTCGACGTAGGCATCGCGGTGCCCCGTCGCCGCAGTGCTGGCGCAGCGCCCTGACCTCAAAACATCGCCGCGGATCGATAGAAAACTTCCTTCCTACCCTTTCTGTTGCGCTTTCCGACTGGACTTTCGCGGTAGGCCACGAAGCAACACGAGAAGACGAATATTGCACTAATTGCAAGACGCCTTGGAAACTTGCTCATCTCGATTTCACCGCGGAAAACTTCGATCTGTGGCGAGTTAGCGTAGATCCCTTGGATCATGGTACCTTAAATTATCGTTTCTTTCATTTTTCTCTTATTTTTGCGTTCTTTTTTGGTCTTCGTTTCTCTATTAGTTCTACGAGGAGAGGTAAAGAGAATTCTTAGAAGGGTTGGATGAATCTTTCATATATTTTCATGTCATATCAAAAGTTTGGAATTTCGGTAGTTACTCGAGTATTATGTCTCAGGTAAATAATCGAACTTCAATATCATAAAAATCGATTGATCAACGAAAGCATTAAAACTCTAAATATATAACATTTCCTACATCCCAAACGTTCAATTCGTGTGCCTATGAACCGCCCCATGAAAAGAAAACTACATCAAATGATACCTTTGTTATACGAAACTCGGCAATTTCCTTCTAAAATTGTCACCACTCCCTATACACAACTACGCCACTCTACGAAAACAATCCAAATCACTGTGATCACAGTCTCCTTCGCGATCATTAACCATATTATTAACGCTGACAAAACCTTTCGTTCACCGTAATCATTTCTCCTTTCACCACGAAAAGCCTGCCATAAGTGCGATTTCCGGTGGTCGCGTATCATCAACCAGGCGTTTTTTTCTCAATTCAAGGTCGTCGAGGAGTTCCTCGAGGATCATCGACCCGGCACTCCAGCTCGAATTTCTCACGGTCTCTGGAGTCGAGAGAGGATCTCTTGAAAACGCGAACTACCACCACCGCGGTTATATAACCGCGTGTCGCTAAACGAACCGTGATTTTTTCCCCCCTTTCGCCTGTTAAACGAGCTGCTAAGCCCGCTATCTAAACACAGCCTCCGTGCATTTTTCAAGCAGCTCGCGTGGGTCACGCTGTCCTGTTGGACGATACAGCGAATACACGGACCGAGGAAGAACGCTCGAGTTTATTACCATCACGACTTCCGCGTTGTTGCTTTACGGGTTTTCGATAGAATGGCTCGTTTCGACGAATGGTCCCGTGATACGATTTAATTGCTGTGTTTCTGTCGTACGTAGCTTTCGAAAGGGATTAAGAGCGATACTTGCGTAGCAATAAACAGAAATTAAATAATATTGTGAATATATTATTATTATAAGCTATAGCTCTTGCTTTTCATGGCTTTTAAAGACCAATTTGTCGTTAGATGCTTCCACATCAATACATTAAATTTTATTTTACTTTTCAAATTAGTTCTCTGTGAATTTCTATTCAGATTATACAGTGTACAGATTGCGTATTTGACTCGAGCTATTAAATTGTTAATACCTTTGATCGTGTCTAGTTAGCGATTCTCAAATTCAATTCGTTAGATAATTTTCGATGAAACAAGGCTACTCGTTTCTCTCATATTTCCATTTAGTTTAATCAAAGTAGAAACATTTCAAACGAAAAGTTAAACGGTGTAAACGAACAGATAGTTTCATTCTCGCGCTAAAGAGATTAGTTAGGTAATCTTAGTTTATGATGAGTTTGTTAACCTTTGTGCGTGATGTTAATTCGGTTGAAATTAATAGGCTCATTTAGAAAACAAGGAAACATTGTATACCATAAGTTGATACATCATATTTTCTACAGCGATTTTTCTCGTACATAATCTACGAACTTGATTAATTTGAATGGCTCAATTAATTTTTACGATCCCGTTTATGACGCCTTATCCTGATTTTAGTAATGCTAATCACGGTGTAAAATATACCGCTGATATTAGCGACTCTTTATATCCAAGTGAAAAGTCGTTCTCGTCGGCTTGTACTCGTTTATTTTTAAGATCGCACGGAACAATTCAGGGGTTTATTGCTTCACAAGATGAAAATTCCACTGCTCGTAAATTGGCAGCAATTTTTCTTTCTCTAAAATATATCATAGCTTATATCATACGTAATTTAGCTAACGAGACGTTTTGCATATCAATACCTACTAATAATCTTATAATTTAACTACGCAATATTAACCTTTTTCATTTTCTCAATTACTTACAAATTTCTAAATACTTCTGCACAGTCACATACGGATGTCATCGTATCATCCACGTAGATAAAACGATCACTACACCAAATACGCTTTAAAATTGATCCTAGGTACTATAATTTCAAGGATTTCGGATTAAATTAAATTGTATTTTATTATTATTCCCCAATTATCTGAGTAATTCTATCTAACTTACGACAAGGATTTAGTACTACACATCGACGATACCCAGTGCGTGCGAAACAGATATCAGAACGATGTACACCGCTTTTACTGCGATTCGCGTAAACGGGAGATCAATGACTCCCCCTATATTGTATATCGTTTACGAGGTGCCAATATATACAGTGGTGCGATAACCCTCAATAGAAGCGTATATATTTCTCTTTTCAGCTATACGATGGCCTTTGTTTTATCGACTTAATCAGCGTAATTATTCTGCGCGGTGATTTTCCACCTCGTTGCAATTGCATTTCGTGTGTGGGATACTTGGCTGCGTGGCAACAGAACGTCAGATTATTATATCGAAGTTGAAGTTAATTTTTTCATGCACGAATATTTTAAATTTCACTTGCAGCGGAAACTAAAAATAGTCGCCAGGAGTTATAGATATGTTTCGGAATAAACATTCTCAAAAGGTTCTAGAAAGTGACATTTAGAACTGGGTTTCGTTCGATGTTACGTATTTGACGTGGTTGACGAGGAAATGCTGTTTATCGGAACTTTTCTATACGAGTAATCTAGTTTTTATGAGTTTCGATAAAGCGTTTAAATCGTTTTATGGTAACTATAATTCCAAGCGCAATTCTAATTTATCTTATGTGACATTAACTGATGATTGAGATAGAATTTAATAGAAGAATTAAAAATCTTCGTACGAGGAAATTGGAATCTTTGAAGTTCTTTCGAAACGTAACGTTATAACGATGAAAACAACTTTAGCAGGTTTGCGTAGCATTCCTTTTATGTGAATACGCTGCCATAGTGTTTATAGAGTACAAAGAATGACGTGTAACTCTTACCCAACAACTCACGGTTATTTTAATCTCATTTCGAAAGCGAGATATTAAAGTACCTAATGTATTGTAATATATGATTAATTTTATTCTTTTGTTCTTGTTTCTCTTTTATCTTCACATACTATGATATATTTAATGTTGAAATTGATTTGTCCGTCAAGGTCTCAAGGGAAACGTAATTGTTGACGTCAGCAATTTTTTCGAACGTGTGCACGTACACGATATATGAAAATTATGTTTAGCATTATTTTTAACAGAAAAACGTGTTCTTAAATACAGTAATACACTTTATCATTCTCTGTCGATCTTAAAAGAAAAACTTAAAGGAGATCGGAATAGAAAACTCTTAATTCTTAAGAAATCTCTTTAAAAAAGTTCTTCTTATTACGAATTATTAATCTACGGATCCTAGATTGTAAAAATACATAGAAAATCCAATAAAAATTATAGATTTTAACGCTTAATAGGTGAAAGAAATTTTTATTTAAATTCCATTCCTCAACTTACGTTTATAAAAATATGAAACTGCATGAACATCCACAGTTTGTTTATCATACATAATTAATATATCGATCCACCGCGTCGTTGTTGCTACATGTGATTAAAAATGTCCACAACGTATCCTTGTACAATTTCCTGACGTCGTCGACGTCGATGTAGGCGACTATTCCGGTGATAACGAACCTAACAAAATATTATCGCAAGCCGGACGCTCGTCGAATTTCCTAACGAAGAAAAATCAACCTGGAACGTACAGGTCGGATCAATATTGCTTTATGTTCGTGTACGACTCGTGTACCGGCGCGTGTACGCTCGTTTTATTGCGACGTGTATACACACGAGAAAGGTACGACTTCCTCTTGCTTTACGAGGTGTCGATACCGCGCCCCGTGTAGACGTACACTAACGCTCAAAAGTATCCTCACACTTGCTTATTTTCGATAGAATATACGTATTAGATAATTTCGCTACAAAATTATTGTAAGAATGATAAAATGATCGGGAATTATTTTATTCTTTAACATTTTGTAATCACGAACAATTATTGGTAATTCGTTATTATCAAAGTTCTTGGAATATCTTTATTGCTTCAGAGAAGCTCTTTATCGCCAGGCTGTAAAACAATTTTTAAATTACGAGTTGGATAAAGCTTCCTCGAAATTGACAGGAAAAAACTTTGATAGGATTAATTCAAGCAGTGATACCTGACATCGGCTAGAAATAAATCGTCGATAAACTTAATTGTAAAAATGCAGTATTGGTAGACATTTTAACGCATGAGATAAATTTAATATCAAATGCTATTACTGTTCGTTAATTTGCTATTATCGTAATTTCTATATTTTAGTAAACTTCAGCTATTCTTGCTAATTTTATTTCTGTAAAAAATTGTTAATTTTGGTAGAATTTTACAAATGAAACCAAGGAAATAAGCAAAAAAGGTATATCTTTCGCTTAGCGATAGATTTTGTGTATAAGAAGATTTACAATTTTCCTGAAACTTCAAAGTCGAGTCAAAAAATTATATAAAAACGTTCAAATTTCTCGTTTTCATCAATTTTTCTACCTATTCTGTTTAAAGAACGAGAAGAAGAGAAGTTTTGTTAATTTAATGGGAGTCTTATCTCTGATAACAATCGCAGACTATTAGTGGCCCATAAAGCAGCGAACACGTTATCTATGGGAATAAACTTCCATATCGATGTTCTGTACACACGAAAAATACCGAAGTGGGAAGAATATTTCGTTGCAAATACGAATAGTATTTTTGGTTTGCTCGGATGGCAATGTTGAAAATCGCAGATATTGGTCGTCTGCGAGGGATACGTGATTCGAAGTCGAAGCTTATCTTGGATTCGAGAAAAATGTATATTCTCCTTCATAAATTTGGCGTTACTGGCTTTAGCTTCGTTTTACCGGGCATTTTCTGGCAAATGTAGATACATACTTGAAAAATATGCTTCTTAGACACGCGAATGGGAGTATTTTGAAATTGTAGCTACAAATTTAATTACAACGAGTCAGTCTATTATGTGGGCTGTGTATAATTTCTATACCGTCGCATTGTAATTTTGTTTCCTATTACGTTATTACACATGGTCTTTGTATTAATTTTTAAAAAGCACAGGTCTTATTTGTATAAGTAATAATGTAATGTAATTTGTTTCGAAGAAAACAATGCAATGTCTGATTTTAATGTTACTATGATATCTTATCGCGCCTTAAAACTGATTATTTTTTTGTAATAAATTTTACAGACGAAGATAAGATGTAATAGGTTTTTCGTAACGAATGACTTCTTTTTTACAAATTACTTCTTCTTTTTTTTTCAAATATTCCGAGTTAATATCGCACGTGATCACACGAAAAGTTGTAGTAACGATAGTTTGCTACTTACAGATTATTTTTTGAAGAGAAAAAAGACATTGTTCAAAGAAGATCTTTAGAAATTAGTAAGGAAATAATTAGTAAACAATTAATACTGCTTTTTTAAAGGAATTATTTAGTATAATTCTGATACGTAAGAATCGTTCTTAATGTAATACAACTTTAAAAGAAATAAGACTCTGAATCTCTCAGGGATTCAACTTTTAATTTTTTATATAACTATTTAACAACGAATATCTATCTTTAAATTATACTTAAAAATTATAGTCTGTAAATATTTTGCAAAGAACTAGGAATAAATTATATATTGTCAATAATGACGTAAAATATTTAACTAATACTGAATTTTTTCGCGTTGCTGACACTTTGACGGAATTATGAATCTCGGATGACTTATGAAGACGTATCTTATTTCCTAAGCTGTTGTGAAATTCTTATTGTCCGTTTTCTATCATCTTGCTGCTCGTATTATTGTCAGAAAGTGATTCATTGAAGATTTAAAAGTTTGGCTCGCTGCCTGGCCAATGTAGCTTGCATCCAGTGAAAATTCGAACAGGTACTCGCGGTATACTTTTTAACCAGCAGACGCAATACCGCGGAATAAAATCATGCAAGTTTACCGGCATCTTTCAGCAAGATTTATGCTCTAAAAATTGGCAACGAGTTCTCTTCACTTGACAAGTTATATTCCGCATGGCTTACCGGAAAATGGTACCTACTTCATTTTTTGCTAAAACTGTCTACACTGTCACGGAGAAAACAATTTTTTATATTACATAGCATTGCCTTTTGCCGAAGAATCGTTTACTCTTTATTCGAAATAATAGGAAATAGAGTGTTCTATTTACAAAGATCTATTGACACTGCAATAACGAAACAGGCCATGCCGACAATGAAATATTAATCAAAGGTGCTTTAATTATATCCTGACATTTTCCTATCGGTATTTTGATTAATTTAAAAGATACAATTATTTTGAACAAACAAATGGTTGTTCGTAGTAAAAGTACTCCGTTAATAAAACAGTGAATCTTCAGCATTTTGATCTACTACAAACGTTGACGAAGAAATGTGTCGGGTAAGAGAGTGGGCGTTGATGAATCGAGATACTGGCATTTCGACGAATTGTCAGCAGCTACCCTTTCTATCCATTCTTTCCCCTATCGCTGAACCGGGGCTGTTTTCAGAGCTGTTCGTGGCAGTCTCGAGGGTACGTTGGCATTTAAATGACGGGCCAATCCACGGCCCGTACCAAACTAACGAAACAAGACGGCAGAGAGACCGAGATTGCTCACTGTGTAACCGCCATTATGGAGAACCAGCGATATGACGTGACTTTTAATCTTCATTTTCCTCCCTTTCACCGTCACTGCCCCTGCATTACCTCGTTTCCTAGTTACTTCTTCCTAATGACATTTATTTACCCTTCCGTGTTCAGTTTTATTGCTTTCTGAATTAAAGTTACTTTTTATTCTTAATATAACAAGTTCTGAGAAATATGAGCGCGTCGAGGAAGTTTTAATGCACTTTTAATTACAACTTGTCATAGTATTTATATCCAAGTCTTAAAAAGATTACTAGTTAGGTCCTTTCTTTGTACAATTAATTCTAGAAGAACTCCTTACCAAAACGAATTTATTAGTAGTGGACTGTGGATGTTTACGCGTCTATGGGGAATTAACAGGTGCGAAGATTTACAGAATGCGCTTAACATGCAAAAATTCACATACATAGATTAATTATAAGATCGATGTATTCTTTCGTGCTCGAATATCGATATTGATAGTTTGGTATTATTTTAGACTAGTGTCTACAATAATTCAACGATTACTTTTGAAAGTTTTAACGCTGTATGAATTGACAAACCGAATTATCAATTTTAACGACGCTAATCACAAAAAAGAGTTAAAGAATCAGAATCAACAAATTCTCAAAGAACGAAATTAATTAGGATTCTGTATTGCTCACATACGAAAAGCGTAATTTTATTAAAGACCAAAATTCTTCGCTTACAAAACGTTCCACAGCATAGCTCCGTTTTTCACACGACTTTTTAATTTACAGTATTTATAGGTATACACCTTTGCAAAAAGCATCTAGCAATCATTTCAACTAAAGCCTCCGCAACACCTACGGCAATCTACAGAAATCATTTCAGTACCACGCAAACGGGTTATTTCATAGAGAACACCTGTTACGTTTTATGCTTCACACCATAAATTACTCTACAATTTCCCACTAACCTATCAATTCCATGCTCCTTCCACAATTCGAATTTACGACCGAACTTTTCATTGTATCTACTAAACAGCAAATAATATATAGTGTGAAATAAGATCGTTTCGTCATGATCGACCATAGATCGTTCCGATTTAGCCACTCCTTTAATTTTTTCCCAATTAACCGACGCATAGTGGTTCAGATTTTATTACTTAGTACGGAAATAATGATTTTTTTATTAATATATAATAATAAAATATTAAACAATAAATCGAATAACTTCATACATAATTTAGGCAAATTTAGCAAAACATCTATTTACTTAAGATTAAGAAAAAAGAAAGCAACTTTCCGAAATACTGTGCGATGTAATAATAGTATTGCTATGATCATTTTTACACAACACTAAACAAAATTATTCTTTTCTATACTCGGTTATTCTGTGGCTCGACGATAGAATTATAATAAAAAACTCTCTCTAATTAAGGTACGAAAATAATCTTTTTCTTCTGGTCCATTGTACAACGTAACGATGCAATTATAATGAAAAATATATGTTTACTTAATAATCAAAGAGAGACTTTCTTTTATTCTGAACTACTGTGCGACGTATCGTCGCGACAGCTCGTCGTAATCTCACCTAAGGGATTGACAGCTAAACCTCCGTGGGTGTAAGCGGTGAAAATACAACTCTGGCCATAAATAATATCTCGAACGGAAAGATTGAGCGATTTATGGACGATCGCGTGCACTTGGATTATGCAAGCATTACGAATGTTACGTTGCATTCCCTCTGTGCGAGGATTACGATGTTATCTGGTAGAGATCTTTTTCCATAACCTGATAGATAAAACATTTCAATGTCCGTGACTGTTCGCATTACAAAATGTTAAATCCAATTTTTAATAATTTCGAGAAAGAACTTTATTGAAACGCGTCGTTTCATGTTGAAATTATTTATAAATATTTCAGCATGTTCTTACCGTTTCTCTAATACGGCTGTGCACATTATTTGATGCATTCTAATTGAATTATTGATTTTATTGAGCTGAAAGACATAATTTACGAATAACCCGAGCAACATCACCGTTCTTCAGAGACTTTATACTCTTAAACTCAACGATTTAATAAATTTATTGCACAAGCTACGTAAAGACTACTTACAAACAGGCTCCACCTGTAAGATATACAAAGCATACAATGACAAATTAATCTCAATTAAATCATACAAGAGGATAAATCAGAAAGTTACATCGAAATAAATTCGATTCTAAATCGTTGTATCTTCTATGTCCACTCGTTCCATACCATATACCGAAACCAATACAAACGATTTTCTTTAAGAACGATCCATTTCTGTGCATCTGTAATTACTATCATCTTCAACGATGTCATCATCGTAGGACTTTCGATGTCCATAATCGTGCATCAATCGCGCGGCGATCACGAAAGGATCACATTGGAAAAGAATAGACCGTGGCGGGTTAATGTCGAAGCGTCTAGGTCACGGATCGGCCGGTGTTCTTGATCGGTCGGCTTTATCCAAGCGCAGTCGTGACCCACTTGCCGTTACCGGTCATGTTAATCGTACTTCTCAACCGGCACGTGCGCTGCACAGTTATGCAGTTTTTGTTTGCTCAGCCAGAAGCTGGTCTCGTACGGCTCGTTGACAACAAGGGTTCATGCACTCGGCATCGTTCGCACGCTGTAATTCGGTAGCTTAAGTGCTTTCACAAGAATTTGTCGGAATAAGCGGCCGAATTCTCGGAATTGGCCGTTCACTGCAGTAGAAAGAAATCTAAAGGAAGGATAGGTAGATTTGGAGTTAATAATTGGCTGTTATTAAACTACGGATTTTTATGCAAATTTATTGCGATGCTTATCAATACTCGGACACCATGGTGGGAAAGATCGTTGCTCCATATATGCGTGTATAATAGTTCTATAGAGATAATTGCATTTGAATATGGAAATACAGAACGTGTTAAACAGTATGTAGTTAAAAATATGTAGAAGATTTATTTATGGGACATTCGGCATTCATCCTCTCTTCGCTACACATTTATAATAAACTGTTCCATGTAAATAAAAGGACTACCATTAGATTTAAATAGAATTTTTGATCATATATTTTCAGAGAAAAAGATTTATTGTGAAAGCAGTCTGTGCTTTGTTCTGTCATAGCAGAGAAATAATTTAGTATTCAAGCAGAAATGATAAAGATTTATAGTGGCTACGATATCTGAATCTTTATGAAGGATGAGTTATGAGCATCGTGTGTCACTTTAAAATCAAAAGCTTTTGGTGAATTAATTTATGTGCGAAGTTTTCATAGACAGAAACGCAAGGTATAAATCAAGCGTCTCGAGCGTTAAAATTAATTTCCTTTTTTCTTTAATTTTACCATGTAACGTATGGAGCTTTTAATTCCAAGCTTATGACGAAATTTCTTAGTTCATCGTTCTTGTGGTAATAAATTTGACTTTAAGGTAACATAACGAAATATTTAATATTTATAAATTTTCACTTTTGATATCGTCTTTCCTTTCTACAACTAATTTTAGTGCAATCTTGAGGTCGTATCGCGATATTATTAATGGCCTTGCATTTTTTCTTCACACTGGTGATTGAGTTCAGAAGAAAACAAAGGAAGCAGCTAACAAGTAAAGTTGCTAATTGTAGAAAGAGAAGAAGAAGGAGAAGAGGAACAGAAGAGTATGCGAAGATATTACGAATGCGAATTAATGAACATTTACGATAAAATATTCGCATACGAATTAATTACCCGGTACTTTGTACAGTCCTCCTTATTTTATTTAACATCTTTAAAACATCTCACACGCATAATTTAATTTCATATTCCCGACTGCTCTTTTTATTGTAAAACATCTTATATCAAAAAGAGTATTTTTAATCATTGTCACGGAATAAGACGGAGTAAGTTTCAAGACAAACACCGCAAGTTCTTATGCTTATGCAGAAGCTTACACTTTTCTAATGTACAGTTTCTTTTAAATCGTTCGATAACAAATACGCTAATAATCGAATTAGATTAAACAATCGCATCATCAAAACTGTAAAAGAGAAACGGATGGAAAGAATAGCAGGAAAGGCTAAAAGATGAAAAGAAATGGCAAAAAAGAATCGTTCAAAGGGGATAGGGCAGTAAAGGCGCCTCGATTCTGCACGCTCTTCTCACATCTCTGCCGGAAATAAAAGAGCGCACATGCGAGAAAAAGTGTCGAGAGAACGGTCAAAAGACGGGGCAAGATAGAGAAAAGGAAAAAGACAAAGATAATGACATGCTTTATTAAGCTGCGGCCATTTCATCCGCCTTTTTACAAGTAATTATACGCTCGCACCTAGCAAGTTACATCGGTGGCACGTCTAATTACTCTTAATTACGAACAAAAGCAACAGTGTTAGACACAGAGCGCTACGATACGCAGACTGTGATAAAGGCGACGGAGTTTACGGCGAACATTCGTTGCACTTTCGAAGTTCATCGGTCGCCATAATAGCTCGTTCCGTTCGGCGAACCAACACGCCGGAAGTCGTTTCGCGATGAAAAATGTTTGCACAGTGTTCTCGCGGAGTATCGCGGATCCGGAGTGGGATTTGAGTCTGCTTCTTTCCAGACGCGAACGCATGTCATAGTCGAGTCGCTTTTATCGTTTTTAATTTGTCGCACGTTTTCTATATTTTTATGATAACACCGAGCGAAGAAAAAAGAAAATTATCGGTATGTGTAATATCTTTAGGAGATGACTCTGTTCGTTTAATAGGACGATTATATTTTTATTTTAAGTTGATGCGTGCTTTTATATCGCTATATCAGATCTAGCAGATCTATCAGATAGATTAATCTTTAATAGACAAGGTGATTATGTATGTTCAAGCTTAATTTTCCTTCTTCTGGAATTTTAAAAGATGTAAAAAAATTCTAGGATATTTATCAACCTTTTATATTTATAACTCTTCGTGTCCATTTTCCAATACTGTAATGTGTTTAGAAAGTTAATGTAATGTCAATGTAGAAACGCTAATAATTAGCGAAATATACATTTATATAAATATTTCAGATATTCTTAGATATTAGCATTTTTAGTTCATACTGGAACTTGCTATAATTTAAGAATACTAAAAATGATTTCTACGAAGCACATAATGACTCCGATAGGTAATGTATATCTTGAATTAAATTACATCGATATTATTCCACTTTTTTATAAAACAAAGATCAACCACTTATTTGATTTTTATAAATTTTACTGTGAGAACCTGATTGCGTTCGAAAAGAAAATGAAACGGGCATGCAAACGATACACTGTATCGAACACGGAACTAGGAAACATGCAAATGCTGTTCGATGGAATCTGATCCGTGAACCAAAGGCAACGAGGTGAGAGGATTAGGTATCTGGCGCAGTGGAATCGAGCCCGACGACACACAAATGGACTCGACTCGTTCGGAGAAGTCGGACAATTCTGTCGTTTCCCTCTTATTTTGCACTCAGCGTGCATCGTTCGTTCGTTGACCGTCATCTTCAAGCGGAACGGTCTTTCGTTTTCACTAGTAGGGAAACGCATTCCTT
The DNA here is from genome assembly GCF_041682495.2 of Bombus fervidus. Lineage (NCBI taxonomy): Eukaryota > Metazoa > Arthropoda > Insecta > Hymenoptera > Apidae > Bombus > Bombus fervidus. Next base: position 12,532,951 of record NC_091524.1, read on the forward strand.
CAAATGTATGTCAGGGTTGATTAAACTGATGATTTACTAATTTCTTATTTGGTACGATCTTAATTTATGGTCCTTTTAATGTTACATTAAAAATTGTATAATAAAATTATATAATAAATTTTGTATAAACGCATAAAAATCCGTAGTTCGGTCATAATGCCAATAGAGATCATGAAAATTGCCATATGTAAAAATTGAGTTAAATTTTTACCATTTCTAAATCTCTCATAAATGAATAAAAATTCTCAGTATATATAACAACAACGAATATCATAAAAGTCAACGTATAAAAATTTGACCATTCAATTATGAACATAAACTTGATATTACTCAACTGCTATATCGAGTTTAAATTAATGTTGTTGTTAAAAGTTGATATAAAACAGGTTTTTTTTTTTATGAGTTATGTACGATATAACGACGTTACGATAAAGATATCTGCGATAAAGCTATTTTTTACGCTCTTTATATGTTGTTCCTTTATTCTATTGCTAATAATTTTAACCGATCCTTATCAAATTGGAACAGGAATTTCAATGACCGTATTTTTTTAATTTCATTCAGTATAAACTTACATTAATGAAAGACAACTATAGCTTAACCCCCCTCCTAAAGTTAACACATTAACATTAACACGTTTGCATAGATACGATTTAATGTGTCTGTAAATGAATTATTCGAATTTAAAACTGGAAAAAGAAATCAACTGATTTCTATCAAAATTCCAATGCTGTAATTTAACATACCAAAAATTTTCAAAGAATCTCATACCTAAATACACAAAAATATATATTCCATCTTTTATTTCTTCCTAACAAACAAATTTGCAGTTCAATTATTTATCTCCTGATTATATTGATTTTTTACCATTATATCGGCCCGACATTAAGGACAACAGTAAATTAGGGAAATGAGAAATGGAGGAAAATTAAAAATTAAAATTTAACAACGGTTGGAACTTATCAATGATCGATATCAAACTACCCAATGCCGAAAAGCTTATAAAACTTCAGGCAAGAAAAAGCAAAACATGTGTTCTCGTGTTTCTCGATTTCTCCGGCACTCTCGCAACATCGCTTTTTCAACTTCCTTGCACGTCTTCATCTCGTAAGAATTACGCTTAATAACGCGTAATAATCTTCTAATTACTTGCCTTCGAGGTGATCTGTCCATCAGAGCTCGATAAGCCGCGCACGATTTCCGGTGAGCAGAAACCGCACCGGATTACCAAGCCCGTAACAAATCGAATTTCGTGTTAATTTCCACTCGGCAGTCCAGTCGATTGGAAACAGTCGGGACGTGTTTCGCCACGCGAGCGAATCGCGATTCCGCGGCGCGATTCAGTGATCCTCCGCGTCGAAACGGAACGCCGCCAGGTATATACGAGAGGAAGTCATTTCGTGTGAGTTCAAGCGAATGAGTCATCCTCGAGCATTGCTGAGTAGCATCGAGTCCTTCGAGGAGCACCGATCGATCGAATCTCTTGTCGGTTATTGATAATTCGTTGGATTAATTAGTCGACGTCGTACAAATGCGATTTGGGGGATTTGCGAATAAGAAGCATAGGTGAAGATTTTACAATTTCTTACAATTACACTCTTTATTCTTTCATAGTGATAAAACACTATGTTTGATTAAAAGAGATGAAAAGAAATTGCAGGCGTATACTGAAATTGTTATGTATCTCGATTTGTTTAACTAGCTTCAGCAATAAAAGTGGAGGAAACCCGACGAACAGAAACGTGTTGCAATACTATCATTTCTTGTATATCTTTAAACGTAAGAATTGTGAGACACGTTGACGTGCAGAAGGACAATAGTGAAAACAACAATAGTGTTCACGTTTACCAATCGCTAACTAAAAAAGAAAACAGCGAAGATAAGTAGAAAGTTAGTCAACAATCGCAAGAAGACTGTAAACTTACATTTTTATTCAATACAAAAGTTTTATCAGCTATGTGTGCTTCGATTATCTAATTTAAAAGCTTTCCCTTATATGGTGATTAGATTACACGTGTTTATGTAATTTCATATTTTTATAAACATAACTAAAAGAATGGAACCTAAGTAGAAAATTTTCTTCACCTATCGAATATTATAATAAGTATCTTAATTTCGATGTATGTATATGTATCTTCTGATCGTATTCCATACAGAAATAACAAATTAATTTTGCCAGCAGCTATTAATACCAAATTTCATTTCATAAAATAGAGCAGATACCAAATTTTATTTAAAGCGAAATTTCTATGAATTTTACTTTCCTTCTCTTCTTTTTTCTTCTCGATTCCAGAAATTACAAGACCAGTGTTATAATAAGAATTCGCTACTCTCTCCATTAACGAAACCCTTAACAAATACAGCCTAAACATTCAAATAATTTACTGGAAACGGTGATCCCTTCTGAAAGCCTCGTTATTATTCTCTCTCGAGATTAATTTCGAGGTACAACACCGGTAGCATCGTATAAAGTTAATTAGACAAAAAATATACGCGCATTCCGATTGCTTTTTCCCTTCGTAGGCTACCTGTTCGCGAAAAAAAAAAGAAAAAAGAAAAAATAGAAAAAAAGAGGAGAGCTCGTGTAGACTCATTTACATGCTCCGCTTTAACGTAACGAACTGCATCGCGTGCATAAGAACCGCCTATGCACCTTCGTGGAACCTGTCTGGACGAGTGCACGCTAATACAGCTCCCGTAATTCTTGGAATAAATATTCCTTGCTGTTACTACTAACCTTCCTACATTTCGTCTGAAATTTCGCGCTGACAACCGATCGCGATAGCTCGACCCCGCGGCCCCGAGCAGCCACTTGTAAATTCGGTGTATTATACGATCGATAGTAGTAGATTCGAATCAAGATTTTCAAGTTTTCACGAATTTTCCCGAGCGCGTGCTCGTTTGTCGGAAATGGAAACATTTTTGTCGCTTGACAGGAAAATCGAAGCGGACCATGATGCTGACGTAATATTGAAATTATTCAACTAACGAGTTTTAGCCGTGGCACCTATTTTAACGAGTGTTGGAATTAAATATACTATTTCAATTTTAGAACGTTTAATCAAGTGTACACACTATGTCGCTATGTTATGTTTAAATATATAATTGAATTATAGTAACTATATGCGGTATACTTTTACAACGTCGATGAACATGCAAATTTCTTATCCTGATCCAAATTTCGTTAATTATTTGTGTATGTCGTGAATGCAGAATTATATTTCAAGCTGTTATGCCTCGAATTATTTCTAATTATTATTTAAATATTATTTTTCTCAAAATTCTCTACTCGAATTTTTAACTTTTCCTAACTGTTATTCACAATTTAGCTATCTTAGGAAAGCTAGAAGTAATCGCCATTTCTAAAATCTTCCCAATAACGCTACGCATTTATAAGTGAAGTTTCTCCTTCTTTCAAAGGGTTAACAAAGCCCGAGCTCAATTATGCGGAAAAGAAAGGAAGAAAGATGAAAAGGATTATAGCAAGATTAAAAACGAAAAGCGTCTCCTCAAATCTCGGTCGTAAACCAAACAGCGATGTTCTGGCTGGGTCTCCACGTGGTAAAAGTTGATAAGTGAGCGAAACGAAAGGAGGGTGGTGCGATACAGCTCTTGGAGATCCCGCTGGTAGATAAAAGCAGCACGTAATAACGCGCAAGCCGCGTACTACCTGGCAGGTTGTTATTGCTGCTTATTATTTATCCATCGTGGGCGGCTTGAAACGCGTAGTACGTGGCCTGTTTACACGATAGGAACGGGGATGGGGGGGAACCGTTCAAAACGCCACCGACGTTGGAACTTTAATTATTATCCTCGTTGGGAGAAAGGACAGCTCCGACGATCGATGTTCGACTAACTAACGTTGACTTTGTCCACTGCCACCCGCGTTCAGTTTGACACGTGGTCATGATAAGGAAAGGCGCACATCGACGTTCTCATATTAGACACATGTACAACGTGTCCTAGGAAAAAAGAAAAACGACTCTCCGTTTGAGCAAAGTAAGAAAGAATTATCTCGAAAGCGAACGAATCAGAAGCTATATCGATCAGCTACATAAATTGAAAAGCGAAAAAAAATGTGTCGAAGGTTAAATCATTTTCATGAATTTCCGTGAAATTCACGCACGCTTATGTCAGTTTGTTCCAACAAATAAACTTACGAAAGTAAATAATTTGTTTTCTTAAGAAGTTCAAAACTAATCACATCTTCAGATAACAAAATTGACAAACTTACGGAACGTAGAGTTGTCCAGTTTGATTTGCGATAGGCACACATGATCTTTCATTCAGACTCGAAATGTTCTGTCAGACATATTGGTGGACTTATTCGGTTTTTATTTTCACAGGACACCTTATATGTACAAGTGGTCGTTGATGACAAAGAATTTTTCCTGTAATCGATAACCAGGCCTGTTCGCTTCCGGAGCGTCGTGGCAACGCGTGTTTTGAATTCACGCGTCAACATCGGTTTCAACCCCTTTTGCGCACTTCTGGCGGAGAAACGAACGCGTGACGAATCGCGTGTTGAGTGGGTGTGCCCTGAATGATTCTGATGTGAGTTTGATTGATGGTGTGGAGGGATTGATTCTCCGAGAGCGTTGGATTTTTCTGTCGATTTGTTAATATTTCAGGTATCGTTGATGGGGTGTTGGGAATACGAGTATCGAGTTTGTAAAAGGTGCGAAGAATATCGAAGTGGCGAAATAATGGTTGAAATTGGTTATTCGAGATATTTATTTATTTAACAATATGGAGGTTAGTTAGTGGTTTGGGTTAGGTATGGAGGATTAATCGAGAATGCTTGCAACATTGTTGGAGAACACGTTCTTTTGCAACGTAGTCCTGCAATGGATCTTTCCTAAAACTTCGTCGATTAATATTCGATTGATGCTCTCGAATCTATTCTTGCAATTCTTTAAAATATATAACTTTTGTATTTTCTTGGTAAGATATTGGAGAGAATACTTATTTATTAATTGATTAACTCTTTCGTAAATAAATCTCCTCTATTGAAATAATTTAATACTGGATCTATTTTGGCAGAAATATCGCAGAGGTTATTTATTTATTTAATAACGGGAAAATATCCCTCAGCAAATAAATCTTTATCATTGAAGCAATCCATTGGATCGAATCTATGTTCCGAAAAGAATTCTCCGAATTTTATAAAATACACGATTCTCATATCGTTTTGTTTGAACAGAGATAGTGGAAATCTATCAATAAAGAAATAGATCCTTTTGCGAACGAACTTCTTTTTAATTGAGACAACTTTAATCTCCATAGTTAGCAATGATAAATTTACAGAGACGAGAGGAATCAAAATTCTAATTGTAAGTTCCCTAAACAAATACTCTTTTCAATCTGGAGAAGTATCGTCTCAAAAGTATCTTTACCTCTTTCCTATCAATAGGATTAAATTACCAGCGATGCAGTTTGGCGTAAGTTATTTCAATTCAGAATTCGTATTCTGCAATTTACCTGGTAAGGAATCATCAACGATATCTGTTCCACAAAATATATAAAACAAGATCAATTACTTTACAATTAAATAACCTAACAGCTCCTCGAATTCCCACGAAACTCATTCTTAGTCGCAATTTGCAATTAGACAAACAAGAAGAAAGGAGAAGGTTTTTAAACGAAAAGCGGTCACGTCGATTAACGTGGCGAATTTTCATTTGCATAAACGATTGCCGCAACGAAATGAGACGGACCAATAGGAAACGAAACGAGGGGAACGAAAACGACGAGAAAGCTACAAGAAGGAAGACAGGGAGGAAGTCTCCGGTAATTTCGCTAAATCGTTTTAACGCGCTCAGTTGCGATTCCGTCGCAACCACTCGGTGGTTGGATCTCGCAACAGCAGTTACAGTGACTCACGGCATGGAAAACGAAACGCGAAAATTCCGGCAACGTGATGCAGCGAACTTGATTTGAAGATTGGTCGCGATCCGAACGACCCGAGCGATTTCGTGGTCGCGTTCGGTCGAACGCTCGCAGGCACATCGGTCGACGCTAATGATCCGTATCGGTGATCCCGTTAGCGTTGCCACCTCCGGACCATCTTTACTTCCGCCTCTAACCCACGCTTCTTCCACCATGCACTAGCTAGAGCATCTTACGTTTCTGGAATTTTCCGTTTGGTGCCATCCAAGAGCGAATTTTCGTACTTTATTCTGTCACTGTTACTTTCTGGTTCGTGTTTAATATTTGGGATTTAACCACGCAAGTTGAAAATGTGGTACCATATTTCTTTCGTGTTTCTGGAATTGTCTGTCTGGTATTTACATTTTATTCTGCCGTCGTTATTTTTTGATTTACGATCAAGGTTTGTTAATATATATGATGGTTAGTGATGTGATAATTTCTTTCGTATTTCTGGAATTCTTTGTTTGGTGCAATTTTAAAGCGTACTTTCATGTTTTACCATTTTTATCATTGTCTTTTTTTTCTGATTGATGGCTACTATTTGAAGTTTATGAAATTTTCTGTTGAAACGAAAATTAACAAAATACGACTCATGTTAGAATCATGTTACGTTTAAGTGGATGTGCGATAAATACCGCTTCACGTTTATTCATTTAATTCAGAAAAATTGTACACGCTTGTGAAATTTCACATGTGGCAACGAAATACATATTTTCTGCTTTGTTCTCGGTTGCGTTATTGCTATATCGTAATTTAGATCGCTTAAAAAAGATTATCGTACAAATTTGTTGATCCGTTCATAAATAAATACCTATGTAGATGTATTTTTCTGAATAAAATATATTACTATTACTATAGAATATATGAAATTGTAAATATGTTAAGAGAAATTTTACTTGTAGATTGGCAGATAATATAAAGATAAATGCGCGAGTAGGTGTTCTAAGGTTTTGAATGAGTAATCGTAGAGAGCGAAGGTCGAACGAATCAAACGCAAGTAGTTCAGAAGCTTAGGAATATAATGCCGTAAATAACTACTGATTAATCTTTTTAATTTCCGTGTAAACGTTCTTAATCTTTAGATGGAGAAGCGAATAAAAATTTAAAATGACTCCAAAATTAATTCGATTGCGGGTCCAAGTTCCAGTAAAATCAATCTGTTGCATTAAGGCGCTATTCTTCGTTAATACCTTAATCCTCGAATTCGTGGCATTTAAACAATCCATCGAAACGTAATACGTTATTGTTCTTTTACAAATTATTAATTGAATAAAATACAAATGTATTTGTTTTCAATAAAACTGAGTACTAAATCTTTTTTACAAAACCAGCAGAGTAAATATACTCCATCGTCAATGAACAATAAAGGGAAAATTTGCCCTATAGAATATTCGATTCTAAAAGGATAAGTTTAAGTTGAAACACGCCAGAATCTGAATCATCGTACGTTCTACTTCTTTAACATTCTTCGATCTCGTAACAGTAGGGTGCGTCCAGGAAGCGACGTTGCTTCTTTTACGAAATCCTGCGCCAAAGTTTCGCAACATTATTCCTCGCCGATTCACTTTCAAACATACGAATTGTCCAAGAGAATAAATTCTATAAAATATCCGATGGTGACTCGTACGAAACTTCGTTGGTTCGCGTTGCAAAATAACGTTTCGTCAGACGCAAGCTGGTCGGAAAGGTGGAAAACCGAGTTGCGGTGCGCATCATTTCAATATAATAAGCGGATCGTGCGTTAGATGAGGGGCAAGGCTAATGTTGGTAGATGGTTCTCTAGCGATTAAGCGGAAAGCTAGTCTTATAATTCCACGGTATTTCGCGGTAAGTATGATTGAACGCGAAATGATAAATAGCCAACGAAACTTTCATACAAAAAGAATCTAATTGCAGGTATCTGCCGGTCGTAACGCAATCGCTGACGCAGTACCACGGTGAAGGTTTTCTAACGCGACAGCTTGACATTTTCATGTTGGCTACACGAAACAGAGTCGTTAAAACTGCGAAATCGAATAGAGTCATTCACCTTGATTTCGTCGGACGAAGTTAAGTATAAAATGTGCGAAGTAAACCATGAGGTGAAAGAATTTATGAAGACATTTATAAGATTATTCTACTGATCATCTTTGCTTGTATCAAATTATATATTGTTAGTTACATAATTACATGAAATGTCGTATAATAGTTCATAATTATTGTGGGTATAATAAAGTTTACGATAGTTAATTATATGTATAAAATTAATTCTATAAAATTAGCTATTAATTACATATTATCATACAATATATCATATAATTTCGTTTTTTATGGCAGATCGGGATCGCAATATAGCAATTGATCGGAATATCAGTTACTGAAGTATTTATAAGGAAAATAGTACCAAAAATATTTTTTCCACAAAATACATATATAATACTACCGCACTGGCGTCAAGAGTAAGAAAAAGAATGGTTTCAACAACCTCAGTATAGTTTCTATTAGATTAAAATACAAGGGCATTGCAGTGTTGAATATGCACTTTATCGACTGCCATTGTATTCACGATGCTTTTCTGAGTTAATATCGCGAAGAAAATGACAAACGACACGATATTTTAAAAATTCGATGCCGACGCTATAAACACGCTACAGAACGCTAGAATATCTCAATCTGACGTACTGCTGCAAATCGTAAAACAAAATGTGAAATCTTTTTCTGCATCTAATAAATATTCATACGCTGTTATTACACAAAAACAATAAATTCCATATCTAATCTTCCATCTATATGTTTATTACGGCCATAATCTATTTAACAAAATGTATTATTACCTATAGTATAAAGAAATAAACGATCTATAACTATACACGTATAACGTGATAAATTGTAGTTGCAGATATTTAGAAAAACTTGCTTCTTCACAATAAAAAACTAAAAAAAGGAACGAATCATTTAATATCATATTGCTATATAATTTAAGATAATTCTTATCAAACCTATTAACATTTACTTATCTGAAACATTCTTTTTTTCTGTATAGTTATTAAAGAATTACGATGCATCGGAGAATAATTTAATTAAACGTAACTTCTGTTAATAATTATTTTATTAAATCAACAACTAATAAAAGGGTAAAATAATCAACAAAACAATGTAACAACCTATCATTTCCACGTTGCAAATATTTACATGTATATACGTATCGATAAATCTTCGTTCTCTCGTTAAAGCTCTATCCGCAATGCTACTTGCAGGACCGATCATCGATTTCCATAATTGCGCGATACCTTCTCCGAACATCCGATCGATTTTAACGCAATTAAAATAATTCAGTGAAAGCCACCAGACAATGCCGGGCAGTCGTAGCCGTTCGAACGTCACCGCGAAATTAATTACGAATAATTACCGAATAATCTCGCTGTCGGCGGTATCGTTAAGGTCGATGCGCGTACGAGAAGCTCCAAGTGCGTCCATTGTTTCCGCGAGACGCATTGTATTGTTACGAGTTTTCGCGTGGGTTTTGCCGCGCGCCGATCTTCTTCTAATTGCATTAAGCACAGTCCCCGTAACGAAATAAAAAAAAAAAAAAAGAAAAAAAGAATGAAACGGACGGAGGTAGACAGTGAGATAGGGAAAAGAAGGAAAAAGGAAGTTGATTTGCTGCTGCGCTTGGCACGCAACGTTTAGAGACGTTTAATTGCACCTGGAAGCATCGAGGAATTGTTCTCTCGTTGTCTCGTATGATTCATGGCCACTCATGCGACGAACAATGTGTACAAAACTCGCGCGTTGTTTCGCTTTAACCACTTAACCTCTTGCTCTCTAATCGGAACCTCGTTACGCAGCTTCTCTTCTAGTTGTTTTATGAGTTTTATTATCGATCGGATTTGGTAACACCGTTTATATGTTTGATGTGTTCCAATACTTGGAAACACAGAAATTTTTCTATTGAAATTCAATTTTATCATTTTTATTAAAGTTCAATTAAATATTTTGTAGTTTGTACAGCTTTTTTCCTTCTAGTACCTCATTTATATTTATTGTGAATTTTCCTTTCTAATATTTGTTCACGACGAATCAATAATGGGTGTCAATAATTGATAACTGTTAGCAATTATATTATTCTTCCGACGAATAACTTTCAAAATGTCTATAATTTTATCGAAGACAGGAACGCTTTATATAATCGAATACTTTAAAGATAGCGATGTCGTACTCGTGACGATTTAACTTTTCTACCATTTGGAAATCCACAGCAGTAGTTGTATTTATACAAAGTATCTAAATGTCGTATATTTTATATACACGTATATAATATAGATGCAGTAATTTAGTTACAAAATTTCTAATATATTTCATGATTTTAAAGCATGTATTATTTTATAGAGTGCATGTTAATTATGAGCAAACTGAGACAACTCATAATCACTCTACTCTATAACATTATGTAAATCAATTTTTTTCAATGCATATAATAGTAGTTTGTAACAATCCAATGATAACAGAAAGCTTATTATAATTCTTATTTTAATTGTTGCTATAAAAAGCTACGTTTAATTACAGGAATTTGGACAATATGTACGTTGCATAACACGAAATATGCAACTTGTCTAACTCCAATACAAGTCATACGTTCTATACAAATAATCAACCTGAAGAACCTGTCTTTCAGTGCTATATAACACCAGTTTCAAAAGACCAACCGAATCTCGATCTATCTCGCGAAACAACATAGATCTCTATCGATCTCCAAACTATGTACAGACTTACTGTTCTGTTATGCACACTTTCGAGGACTGCGTAGATTTAATCTATGTATGGGCTCCTAGTTTGTAATCTTTTTAGTTACCACTAAATATACATTTCGTAATGTATGTATACACGTACATATATCAGAATAAGTTACCTTTCAATTCCTTTTACATCATAACCTTTCAACGATTTCGTATTTACCTCTTATTTTCTGCATGTAGAATCTCGATTAGCAAAACGTTGATTAATGGGACGATCGATTATCGGAGTATCGATTAATGGAAAATTTGAGAGAATAGTTCTCCGTAATTGGAGAGGATAAATAGAAAGTAAAAGGAACTGTTACATTTTTATTCGATAAACTTTGTTTCTGTGTGGTTAACATTAATATTTAGAAAATAATTCGAAATCGAAATAAGTCTTTCGCATATGTTATCAGTATGAATAATCGTGATTCTTCTGTATAGACACGAACAAGAACAAAGCGACGATTTTATTTCTGCCAACGAATATACGTAACACTTTAAATAGAATTAAATTACAATTTTGTATGACGGAAAAGTAAGAGATTACGAGTAAATTTAATTGTTCTTGATTTCTATGTTTCAGATATTTTGGAGAAATGGGACTGGCAGAGAGAGAAGCCGAAATGCAGGAGTTAGAAACCTCAAGACCCGGTCGATCGCGAGACCTTTTCGGCGTGCAGCTCGAGGTAATTGCCTCTGAAATATTTGTACTATATCAATACGATCTCAATGACGATATTATACGATGTCGGTATCATTAGTCATAACGTTATACGTTACAGTTGTGCTATTTCATATCCTGAATTAAAATAAGAGAAACAGATTGGAAAGAAAAATAATAAATTTCGAACGACATATAATTCTTGCGAATGACCCAGTTGCAAATATTATAATCTAATCAATATTATTTCAACATAAAGTAGTAAATGTACACTGTGACACTGAATAAACAGCATAAAAATACTCCTACACCAAATTAAATTTGTTTCTCTCTCGACAAATTCTTCGAGTTCCTGTTCGCAACTGCAATTTTATGAAACAGTATTTGCAATCTAAACAACTTAAATTCATTAGGAACAGAATTAGAAGAAGATCGAGAATGAACTGATATATTAAAGTAGTAGATCGAATATTTCAACTCTTATTCTATGGTCAACACAATTGTGTAAAGGTTCTCACAACTAACGCTTAATAAAATTATTTTGAAGGCAGGTGTTTTAAAAAAGGCGTCTAACTCAGCTCCGACTCCGGTATCCTTGTCGAGGTCAGAAACAAATTCGATCCGGAATCGATAGCCCATTCACCGTACAAGGTGGTGGGTTGCAAATTCAATAGTCACTTTTGCCAAGAGTGTGAGTATAGGCCAGTGAGAGGCACGACCCAGAAAGCATAGTACATACTACTAAAACAAATGGCTACTTGAAACCGAAGAAACCAAAGAAAGTCTGTTGCACTCTCTTTCTTCCTCGATCGATCGATTCGTCGATATCGCCTTTCTCTGTCTAATTATGCTTCCAAAGATCTGGATCAATAAATTAACCATTTCCGGAATCATTTCTCAACTTAGGATCTTCCAAATTGAAGCAGTTCTTCTCGAATTTTAAAAATTATTAATAGACTCAGGATTTTATTGAATTTTTTTTTTGAAGAAAATTGATCGTCGAAATAAAATAATGTCTTAAGAGTGAAATAAAAGCAAGAAAATAAAAAAGAACAGAAAAGTGAACAGTGGAGAAAAATACTATGAAAATTTTATGAGATTACGTCCCAACCGATATAAATTTCTTTTATTCTACACCTCCTACATACATTCCCGTCACAATATTCCTTGACACACATTTTTTACCATAAACTTGTCACATTATTCGATAGGCTTTTTTATTTTTTAACTATCTTTCCATAATCTCTCCTTTTGCCTAGAATTTTTCTCTAAGACATCCTTCTACTATCTTAATCGCAATTTATTCATTTATTGATGTTGTTTCCGCTTCATCGTAACTGCCACTCTAATTAACGGAGAAAGGTAACAAAACACAGTTCACGAAGCAAAAAGTTTGCGTGGTAGTATCGTGGCAATGCATTTTCACTTCCGGTTTCTTGCGATCGATTTTCATCAGAGGCGATCGATCGTACATTTTAGAAAGGCATCACCTTTCTCTTCCATAGAACCGATCGACGAAAAGGTGGTCGAAATTGGAAAGCCCTGCCGGTCACGCAGAATCAGTCGATCGTACATAATTCTTTGGTTTCGCGCCGTTTCGAGCACCTGCAATCGATTTTCATCCGGCCTCGTTGCCAATCTTTACGTCGACGTTTTATATCTACCCATTCCACGCTTCAACGACCATAAAAATCGTTTCACAATGTTTCACCTTTATCGTGATTGCGTAATTTTGGGGAGAAGTTTTACCTTCGAATGAATTTTCTATTACAGTTTCATTATTCGATCTTTTCTCTAAAAAGTTAAATGTCAATTACATAGATTACCGAGATTAACGAATCTACAAAAAGCGAAGATGATCAATTTAGTTTCTAAACGTTAATTTACAATTGCCGACACGATTACAGGTACAATTCACAATAAAATGATTTAAACAAATCGTTAATCATGTTCTACTCTTCAAACGTATGTTTGCTATTGTATTCGAACACTAAATGTTGCAAACCTTTTTACACGACTGAGAAATCTATCATTTCGAGTGCAATAACCTATAATATTTCTTTGCTCATTTGCAATAAAATTTAAAGAGAATTCTTCCGTAATAACCAATATTTAGAAGATCAATAAACCGTGAACGCGTATGAACTTCAATTACGAAAGAAGCTATATATATTTAATATTGAGCACATTTTCTGATAATAAAGTAAGCTTAACTTTCTTCCCCTCTTTCTGTCTTCCAAGACAAGTTTTTGTTATCGGATGGCAACATCATCGCGAAGAATTTGCGACATTATCACGTGTTTTCTCTCTGTAACTTGATCACGGATAAACGAAACAGCGTAATTTCGTTTTTGCCACAATCTTACCTTTCTCCGGAGATTTCTTAATAATTCCCTGTCATGAAACGTAACGATCAACTAACTCGCCTTTATCCCGATCCAAGGATTAGATCCACGCTACTTTTTACGCCAGTTTTCCATTTATGTAGCAGACATACTATCAGGATCAAGCCTTTCTATATTCTTACAAAAGTGATTAGATTAGTTTGTTCCAACTTACACCGGTTAACGGTTACTTCGTTTAGATAATATAATCGTCGAGTAATCGACGACTTCCCGTTTCAGCTGACCGATCAGTTTTTTGTCATCAAATATCGTTGAATAATTAGCTTCTTGCGCGTCCGAATATAACCCGACTAGAGTTACGTTTCACCTTCTAAATATTTTACTTTCATTATTTTACATATTTTCACGTATTATATATACATTCTATATATTTCTGAACGTTAATGCACGAACATTCGTAATGTACCGATCAATATTCGCCACTTACAAAAATACGATATCGCGCGCCCTTCATCTACATAAAATTCATTTACTTAGTCCATGTACATCTGCCACTGTATGTACCAATGTTATCTTTCTTCAAAATCAGTATAATACAACCCTTCGTACACGAAATGAAAATAGGAAGCCAAGAAGGCACGCAGAAACCTCCTGGTGACAAAGTTAATGATCGTTAAAGGAGGCTAATGCATAGAAGACGCGAAAAAGAAAACGCGAGAAAGAAATAAGATAAGAAGAGAGGAAGACGCGCAAGAAAGCAGGGCTAAGGGAGTCTGGAAAAGGAAGAAAATAACCGCGGAGAGACCAGAAGCAGAATGTTTCGCGACGAGCTTCATGAATTATCGAACAAACAGATGTTATGCGATGGCAGGGCCACAGTGGCCGTTCTAACATAATTTGATCGACCGAGCAGATATACCAGGCCCTGAATAAAATGTTACCCTTCGCTTCTATCGTAATCACCGATGAGGCTTTATTAATTGCCCTGCAATATGGCGCGAGTCTAATTAATCGCGACGCGGCTCATTATAAACGACACGGCTTAATGCCCGGCGAGCGAACATCGTGTCGCGTCCCGATTCAATCGACCCCTGGTAGCTTTAATCGCCACGATGTATACCACGGGGTAATGTCGAGTCACGAGATCATTAAATCGTCGATCAGCTGTAATGCGTGAGTCTACGTGGTCGACTTGGATCCGATGCGAGAAATTGTAGAATGGATGTGTACTTGGTTGAGAAGAGGTTTCATGCGATGTTAGAGTTTCGTTTAGCTGAATTCCATTTGCTCGAACGAAATTTTAATTAATTTCAGAGCAACTGATTTTCTGCCAGTTGAATCGACGTATCTAAACGCCAAGTCCTATAAGACGAATGAAAAATGGTAAGCAGTGGGAAAAATTGGCGAAATGTTATTATATAAACTGTTTGTCTTCCGACAAGTTCGCATAAATGAGATTCTACCGAATCGATATCTTTTTAAAAAAAAAAGACAGAACTGAAGATCCTTTTGATCGACCTAATGTATTCTCCAACTTTCATCCGCAACGTCTCAAACGTTCTCTTTCATACGACAGAATAAAACTTACGGTGGCGCGAGTCAAGATATCGAGAATTTGGATTTAATTATTTGAAAATTTAGAAGCACACGATACATCGATCAACCACGACAAAAGCTTCATCGTTAGTCATGTTATACGTTAGTCATGTCTATCGCGTTTCGTTTTCACGGTTTGAAGAAATGTATTAAGAGTTATTACATAATTATTAAGAATTAATAGGAGTATCACACCACTGGAATCTTCAGTCCTTCATATTTTTCGAGTTATCTTCCCTACAAATATATATATATATATATATATGTTCATAATCACGAAAGAGTTAAAAAAGCAACTTCGAACCTATTTCCTAGAACCTACAAGAAGCTCAAAGTTTTTGCCTATTCAAAAACGCATCAACGTACCAGAACGACAACGAAATTGTGGTCCAAACGACGTACAAACCACAAGTGAGTTTGAAAAACGAATCGAACTCGATCGTGACGGTGGTCCATCATTTTGATCGCGGTGTTTATGATAATACGTCGCGTAAAAGTGAAAACAGTCCTGGGTTCATGGAAGCGTAACCGGATAATGGCGCGACCGATGCGCCATGCACCGACCAAAGAAATTACGACATCCGTCATAATAATTCTTTTCCCATCGCCTTCCTCCACCTCCTTTCCTTTTCGTCGATTCGATTAAATGTCATTTTGCAAATGCCTGAAACCGCGCTCGTCGGACGGCTATCGATTAATCGCGTTTACGGAAGGTCTGCCAACCGACGTGGAATGTTAGGTTGAAAATTCTCGACGATTCACTGGACTTCTTACTTCTTAATGATCGTATAATTGATGAAGTTTGCAGAAGACACGAATTGCGATATCGGTGATGAATGGATTTTTCGAAATAGCTTATCATCTGGCATTATCGGAGGAAATTTCTGAAGACTGTTAATGCAGAAACACGACGAAGTTCGAGCGAGTTTCATTTAGTAGACTGGGATGTTTATGCAAATTTAGATTGTCGAGTACATAATTAAGGAAATAAAATCTCAATAGAAATTTAATTCATCCTCTAAATATTATATTTGGGAATATAATTTGCTT